>NW_027095705.1:999483-1284877 GCF_036850995.1 Saccopteryx leptura | reverse complement strand
GTTTTTTTCTGATTTACTTATTTCACTTCGTATAATGTTATCAAGATTCCACCATTTTGCTGTAAATGATCCGATGTCATCATTTCTTATGGCTGAGTAGTATTCCATAGTGTATATGTGCCACATCTTCTTTATCCAGTCATCTATTTCCTCATTCATCTATAAATATTATTAAGGACCTACTATCAGCTAAGCTCCATGCTAGGCACTGGAGATCCAGTGAGAGTTAAAAGTCAGTCCCTTTTGCTTAAAAGCAACAATACAGGTGGAGAAGCCAAATAATGACAAGGTGCTACAACAAAAAAAATGTCTAGCAGGTAATAGCAAATGTTGGAGAGGCTGTGGAGAAAAAGGAACCCTCATACACTTTTGGTGGGAATGTAAAGTAGTACAACCATTATGAAAGAAAGTATGGTGGTTCCTCAAAAAACTGAAAATAGAACTACCTTATGACCCAGCAATCCCTTTACTGGGTATATACCCCAAAACTCAGAAACATTGATATGTAAAGACACATGCAGCCCCATGTTCATTGCAGCATTGTTCACAGTGGCCAGGACATAAAAACATCCAAAAAGCCTGTCAATAGATGACTGGATAAAGAAGATGTGGCACATATACACTATGGAATACTATTCATCCAGAAGAAATGATGACATCAAATCATTTACAGCAAAATGGTGGGATCTTGATAACATTATACGAAGTGAAATAAGTAAATAAAAAAAAACAAACAGGAACTGCATTATTCCATACGTAGTGGGACATAAAAGTGAAACTAAGAGACATTGATAAGAGTGTGGTGGTTACGGGGGGAGGGGAAAAGGGAGAGGGAAAGGGGAAGTGGGAGGGGCACAAAGAAAACTAGATAGAAGATGACAGAGGACAATCTGACTTTCGGTGATGGGTATGCAACATAATTGAAAGACAAGATAACCTGGACTTGTTATCTTTGAATATATGTATCCTGATTTATTGATGTCGCCCCATTAAAAAAATAAAATTAAAAAAAATGTCTAGAGCAGCACAGAGAGATGAGGAACTCTGGAGGCCCCAATTGTGAAAAGGCTAATACCACCTGTTCGTAATTTATTTATTATTATTTTTCCCCAAATTTAGAACCAGGAAAGCAGTCAGACTCCACACATGCACCCAACCGAGAATCACCCAACATGCGCACCAAGGGGCAATGCTCTTCCTGTCTGGGGCATTGCTCTGTTGCAACAGGAGCCATTCTAGTGCCTGAGTTGGAGGCCATGGAGCCCTCCTCCGTGCCCATGGGGCTAACTTTGCTCCAATGGAGCTTTGGCTGCATGAGGGGAAAGGAGAGTTAGAAAGGAAAAAGATGGGGAAGGTGAAAAAGCAGATGGCTGCCTCTTCTGTGTGTCCTAGACAGGAGTTGAACCCAGGACTTCCACACACTGGGCCAAAGCTCCCCACTGAGCCATCCAGCCAAGGACACCACCTGTTTATAATTTAAAGTGAAAAAAGCAATGGTAATAATAGAAGAAAACAGAAATAAAAATGGCATCTTCCTGAACTTTCTGATGACAACATTCTAGATGATTGAGGCTGTCTCTCCTGTTTTTGTGTTTAAGCCTTAATGATTCCCTAAAAGCTGGTTTACATGACCAGGTCAAAGATACTAAGGTCTAGGAGAGCTCATCAGCACCCACTCTCGCTTCAGTGTGTCCAAGCTTTCGAAAGAAGACAGAGAAATAAAGGGAATACAGGGAAGACAGCTGTGAAGCAGGAAACCAGAAGGTTTTATAGGCAGACCTCATTCTATTGTGTGTAGTTCATTGTTATTCATAGATGTTGCCCTATTTTTTTTTCTTTTAAACTGATGGCAAAAACCTTCCACTAGTAAATTTTGATTACAGCTTACTCTATTTCGTGGTTGGTCTGGAACCAAACCAGCAAACTATCCAAGGCTTGCCTCTGATTATTTCGAAAGCCTGGGGCTATATATCCTTACACTTGTTTATTCACTCATTCAATGTAACCACATCACATCATTAGGAAAGATCAGAAAATTATCTTTTTTTATGAGGCATAAGGGAGATCTCAATCCCCAAATAATTCCACTATCAGCATCACAACTTGCTTTTTTGTGCACTCAGCACCTGCTAGGGCCTGAAGTTCCAATCACTACAGCCAAAAGAGCTTGGAAACATTTGCAGGAGTCCTTACCTTCTACTTGATGAAATCCTATACACCACTGAAAGGCCAATTTTAGGCTCTTTTTCTCTGAAGTCTTCCCAGCCCATAGGAGGGGCTGTACCACATCAAAATGCCTTCTTTAGGTATTCTTCTATTCTATTAATATTCCCCACTTAAACTGTCAGTTCCCTTAAAAGTCTGCGGGTTTTTCATCCGCAGCACTCAGCGCTGGGTTCTGCACATGGTAGGCCGAACAGCAGCGTTTTCACAGATGACAAAATTAAGCCTCCTCTAGATGGACTGAGGAGCTCAGGAACAAACAGTTCTCCCCATTTGTGCCAACTCGGAGCTGGGTCCCTCGTTCTTTGCGTCCAGCGCCCCTGGATCCTGCACCAACTCAGCTGGGAATTCACAGAGCAGAGGCTGAGATTTCTCCATAGTTTGAGAAATGATGGCGAGAACGCAGATTCTGCCGGGATGACCTCAGAGGCGACTCTGGGCCAATACAGCCTGGAGTTGTGTGGAAAGACCAGCAGCACCCAACAAAGGTGCAGTGCATGCATGCAAACACGCAAACACACACACACATAAACTCACAGAAATGCACACAGAGGTGGCAAGAGAGGCAGCGACAAACCCTCCCAAGCCAAAGAGCAGCGTGCAGCTCAACAGGGTAAACTGGTCATCTTCGCCAACACTTGACCGCTGAGGCACTGGGTCTTTTCAACCCTTTAGACCAGGGTCCCCAAACATTTTACACAGGGGGGAAGTTCACTGTCCCTCAGACTGTTGGAGGGCCAGACTATAAAAAATATATGAACAAATCCCTGTGCACATTGCACATATCTTATTTTAAAGTAAAAAAACAAAACAGAAACAAATACAATATTTAAAATAAAGAACGAGCAAATTTAAATCAACAAACTGACCAGTATTTCAATGGGAACTATGCTCCTCTCACTGACCACCAATGAAAGAGGTGCCCTTCTGGAAGTGCGGTGGGGGCCAGATAAATGGCCTCAGGGGGACGCATGTGGCCCACAAGCCATAGCTTGGGGACCCCTGCTTTAGACCCAGCCCCAGTGGCCCGCACTTGGAGGTCTGAGGAGCACCCCCAGAGCCCAGTTGGAGGCTTTTGCAGCAGCCAGGGCAGCTACTGAGTGGGGACAGTGCTGCCCATCAGCGGATGGGGCACAAAAAGGCGTGGGGCAGGGCAGAGCAAATGACGGAGGGCGTGGCGGACAGGGAGGAGCAGAAAAAGCGGGGCGAGATTAGGCAAGGAAGACACACGGTGGGGCAGAGGGCTAGGGGTTATTATGGGATAGTGAGGCATGGGGAAGAGCTGGTATGGTGTGGGGTGGGGTAGGACTGGATGGGGCTGCAGGGCACACGACACAATGTGAAGTAGAGGGAATAGGGATTGGAGAAAGATCCGAAGGTTTATTTCAGCAGACTTTCTGCTATGTGTAGCAGGCCATGGGGAGGGGCAAGGACAGCGAGAGGTGGGGCCGGCGAGGGGCAGGGGAAGTGCAGTGAGGAGCGGATCTGCTCCGCATGTCATAAAAAATTGTTCAAAAAAGAGCCTCCTCACTTTTATGCCCCACCTACGTATGGAATAATGCAGTTTTGGTGTTTTTCTGATTTACTTATTTCACTTCGTATAATGTTATCAAGATTCCACCATTTTGCTGTAAACAATCCGATGTCATCATTTCTTATGGCTGAGTAGTATTCCATAGTGTATATGTGCCACATCTTCTTTATCCAGTCATCTATTGACGGGCTTTTTGGTTGTTTCTAATCTCCTGGCCACTGTGAACAATGCTGCAATGAACATGGGGCTGCATTGATAAGAGTGTGGTGGCTACAGAGGGAGGGGGGAGAGGGAGAGGGAAAGGGGGAGGGGAGGGGCACAAAGAAAACTAGATAGACGGGGACAGAGGACAATCTGACTTTGTATGATGGGTATGCAACATAATTGAACATAGAGTTAACCTGGAACTGTTATCTTTGAATATATGTATCCTGATTTATTGATGTCGTTCCATTAAAAAAATAAAATTATTAAATAAAAAGAGCCTCCTCATGCCCTTTCTGTGAAAGGAAATTTTGTTCATGTCTCATGGTCGTTGTGATGGAAGAAACAGCATGTGTCACTTCAGTGAAATTTGAGTTTAGAAAAAAAATCCTTGATTGGGAAAGAGATATTATTTTAAAAAACACAAAAAATGCCTGACATGTGTTGGCACAGTGGACAAAGCGTCGACTTTGAAAAACTGGGGTCGCGGGATCAGAGCCCTGCACTTTCTGGTCAAGGCATATATGAGAGTTGATACTTTCTGCTCCTCTTTCCTCTCTCTCTCTCTCTCTCTCTCTCTCTGTCTCCCTCCATCCTCTCTAAAATAAAAAAAACCGAAAAACAAAAATAAAACAATCACAAAAATGTATATGTTATTTATTTGCATGCAAAGTGTCTGTCGGCAACCTGTCTGTGAGGGCGCACAGTGTGCACATGAAGACATAAATTTGTCATGTCGCAGGAGAAGCCTGTTGGTGTTCTTAGAACCGGTTCTTATTCTGAGTTGCATGACATAGCTCTGTGAAAATGAGGATGAGAGGGTATTAGACAATAAAAATAATTTTATGTAAATGTGGGCTCATAACCTTCCGTTATGGAGGTATGGAGTATTCAGGTAGGTCGTTCACTTTCGTTTGGGGGAAGTGGCACCATTTCTGGGAGTCTTCATTCATAGGCCTATGGGCGATGCATTCCCACTGGTCTGAGTGGGTCCTGTGTTTCCCGCTGGCATTGTAGACCGGTCGTGGAAACTTGGCGATGAGTCTGGGCAGTGTCCAGGTTGTTCCTGTAAGGGAGGAGCAAGTAAGGGTTTCAATCGGGAAGGTCACAAGCGAGTCTGTGGGTGCCACCGTGGATGAGTGGGAGAATCGCAGGGAAGGGAGCTGGGAGACTGGAACAGGAGAGAGACCAAAGTGTGGTGCCCGCTGTTGCCCTGAATGCGGGTCCTGTGCAAAGGGAGAGGGTGCAGAGGGAGGAAAGGGGAGGTATTTTCAAATTCCATTAATGTTCCCAGGAGGGGAGGAGCATTGTGTCGCACTGAGGATGGTTATGAAGTGTCTGTGTTATGGGGCGGCTTCCAGGGTGGAGTCTCATAAAATATTGAAATGAGGTGGCCCAGGGGAAAGTTGTTCTCAACTGGTTTCTCCAGTGTGTGTCAAGACAGTATCCTCAGTGTGCTTCTGTGGCCATATCCGCATAGTAAATCTTTGAAGGTTTGCTGTTGATGTATTTGCAGTGCAGTGCTACCTCCATGCAACTCCTGCAGCCATGGCTCAATTGGAGTGAGTTGGCAACAGGTGCTGAGGGTGGCTCCATTGTGTCAGCCTCAGGTGCTAAGAAGCGCTTGGTTGCTAAGCAAAGGAGCAGTGACCCAGATGGTCAAAACATCACCCCTAAATGGGCTTGCCAGATGGATTCTGCATATGGTAGTTGGTCTCTCTGCCTCCCTTCTTCTCACTAAATAATAAAAAAAGAAACAGTACAGAGCCTTTGCCAGTTAGCTCAAGTGGTTAGGAACATCAACTGAAAACACCAAGTTTGGGATTTGATCCCCAGTCAGAGCATATCAAATGAATCCACGGCTGAGTGAAACAACAAATGAATGTTTCCCTTCTCACTCCCCTCTCTCAACTTTCTTCTTTCTGTCTCTCTGTAAATCAATAAAAATTAAACTTTGGCCAGATAACTTCATTGGTTACAGCATTGTCCTGGACCATGAAGGTTGTTGGTTTGATTACTTGGTTAGGGCACATACAGGAAAATCTCAATGTTTCTATCTCTCTCTGCCTCTCTCTCAAAAAGAACAACAAAGACAGCGGGGAGAACTAATTGAAAACCAAAGACTGTAGCCAGTTTCCTACTGTAAATCTCGGGGATTTAATGGAGTTAGGTATTGCCCTGTCTTCTCAGAAGAAAATCAGTCCTCAAAGTAGCTCCGTGCAGAAATCTCAGCTGATGAGGCAGGAAAGCTGGTCCTGCCCATCCTGCCCTGCAGCCCACCGCGTGCTCATCTGGGGGCTGATCTGGGTGCAAGAGATGGCTTGAGGGTGAAGGATTCTTGCCAGGCACTACCCTTTCCCAAACAGAGCCACGGTCTTGTGCAGAAGACATAGGGTATCTACGCAAGTGCCGGGAGAGGGAGGGAGGTAGAGAGAGTGTGGACCTCTGCTGTGTCAGATGGGCTGCCTGTGGTGTCCTCATTTAAAACATTTTCAACTGCAGAGGGCAATTGGAGACACTTAAAGCCTCCTGAAGGCCACTCGGGTTAAAGGCCATGTGAGCCCTATTAGGCAGTGAGGAGAAGGGCAATGCAGGGCCCCGTAGAAGGAACCCAACAGGTAGGGCAGGCTGAGTATCATCACATAAGAGGGAACTCTGAAGGAGATCGGGCCTGGCAGATGAAAGGCGGGGTCTTGGAAACCAGTCTCATTGGGCAGGGTGAAGGAGATCACTGGGGCAGAGACTTGGGAGGAGGGACTTGATAGGGGTTAGGGATAGGGTTAGGTTTAGGGTGAGGGTAAGGGTAAGGGTGAGGGTGACGGTGAGTGTAAGGGTTAGGGTGAGGGTTAGAAAGGTTAGAGTGAGAGTGAGGGTGATGGTGAGGGTTAGGGTTAGGGTTAGGTTAAGATTGGGTAAGTTTAAAGTTAGGGTTAGGCTTATGAAGAATTGATGCTTCTCATCTCTTCAAGCCTGTTTGTCCCTCTCTGTTTCTCAAAAAAATGTGGAGAAATTATTCACCCTGAAGTCATGTCAAACCATTATATTTTGATTTTTTATCACTTTTTTATTATCTCCTCAAATTTACTTTCTGCTCCTTGGTGTTTGCTGCAGTCTGAGATACTACAGCATTATTTTCAGTTCCTGCATATTTGGTGATGTGAACAGAAACCTCTGGTCTCAGTTTCACAAATATCCTTTTCTTTTTTCTGCTAAAAGAACTTGTCAACAAACCCCCACCCCATAACCCCAATCCTCAGAGACTCCTCTCTCATTTCTTGGCAGTTGCCACAGAAAAAAGGCCCACCTTTCACACCTCCACTCCTGGGTGCATCTAGTCCCAGGCCACACAAAGTATGGTTCCTTCATCTCTAGCAAAGGGAGTGTTGTAGTGTCCCAGACTTAAAGAATGTGAATCTGCATTTTAGCAAAATTCCAGGTTATTTATATACACTAAATGTTCAAAGTGCCTATTTTTTAATTATTTATATCTGAAAATATGGATGTGTAAAATTCTACCCTTTCCTAAATTTAACTCCTCATATTGGAAAGCCAAAATGACAAGCTCACAAAAACAGAGTGGAAGCTGCCAGGAACTGGGGGATGGAGAAAACAGAGAAGTTGGTACAAGGGAACAAACTTTTTGATATTACATAAAGAAGATCTGAGGATCTAAAGATAACATGGCAGCCTGACCAGTGGTGGTACATTAGATAAAGCATCAACCAGAAACACTGAGGTGCCTGGTTGGAAACCTTGTGGTTGCTAGTTCAAGCATGGGGTCAACAATAGTATCCCAAGGCTGCTGGCTTGAGCCCTAGGTTGCTGACTCAACATAAGAACCCCAGTCAAGGCACATATGAGAAGCAATTAATGAACAACTAAATTGACTAAACACCTTTCTCTTTTAGGTATGACCATTTCCACCATTACACATGAAAAAGTGGGGCATACAATCACTAAAGCTTTTATTTCTGAGTGTTGGGAAAATGATACTGTCATGTCAGGACTGCTAGATGTATGATTATCACATCTTTGGTGCTTAGGATTGAGAAGAATTTCCCTATAGAAATTGAAGACCTCTATGAAAAAATAGAAATCAGTAACATAATTTATAAAAGCATAATATCTCTGCTTTATAGGCAGATAAAAATTTATAATATCTGGTGCTACACAGAATAAAAAAAGTTTGTTTTTTTAACAAAGTAAAATAGAACCAAATTTGCATTAATAACAATAATCTTTACTTTAAGGCAAAACTAATTCTCTTTCTCGCAAAAACTTATCCCAGTATATCATACCTTTTAATTCAATTGGAACATAACTTTGTTTCATTTTATACAGAGTTCATTTTGTTATTGATTTTTTCTGTAGCTTTATTGATATATACTAGAATTCTAATCCTTTAAAAAAATTTTAATTCTGGTAAAAACCAAAATGAAGTAATTGTATATGTTATGCCAGTATTCTTTCCATTAATATTCATAAACAAAATCAATCTTGTTGTTGGTTGAGCTGTATTTACTGGTAGCAAGATTATTTTTAATATTTTACAAGACATATTTACTAGTTGTCATATATATGCTTAGTTTCTTGGTAATATTAAGTGAAGCATAAATAAACGTATAATTCTAATTCTCAAGCAAACTCCTACTGCCCTGCACCACAAAAAAAATATTTTTTTTAAAAACTCACAATGCTACAAATCAAAACATTCCTCTTCTGGTCCTCTGTATATAAACTCTTTCAGATCTTATCTTTCTCTCAGTTCCATGACAGTGCCTCCCAATTGGCTGCTGGAGCAATTTAAATTGCCTCAGCATGACTAGAAGAAGCAGACACTATCTGAGGTGCATTTTCAGATAAGGTAAAACTTATCCTAAATGTGTACCATAATAAAAATATGCAAGTGCCATTTGGGTCAGAGAGGCAGCTCAGGTACCCTATGCCTGCATAAGGGGCAGATTAGACTGTACCTCACTCAGTTTAGTGGCTGACTCCTTCTAGCAGTTTCTGCTTAAATCCATTAAATTGTTGAAACATCAAGCTGAACTGAAGTAATATATATCATGATTTCTAAAAATGTCAAAACACAATTGGAAACTATAAACCTTAGAAAATGAAGTGATAGAGTATTCAAATAACTCCCCAATAAAAATGGGCATATAAAAATACTTTATTTCAGAAATCAGTAGAGAAAAACAAATTAAAACTGCTATAAGACGTTACTTCACACCTATCAGGAGGGCTTTCACTAACAAATCAATGAACAACCAGAGATGATGAGGATTTGGAGGAAGAAAACACTTCTCCAGCATTGCCTGCCTGCATGCAGTTTTTCCTTTTCTTTTCCCCTTTCCGAACTTTCACAATTCCACTTTAGCCTATATGGCTGCAACACAGAAAGTTTATAAACACACTGATGTACTGCTAAAATCTGGACGACTTCCTTGCTCCTACCACATTGTGTAACATAAATTTTCCTACCTTGTCTTTCTTTTATTTTTGCATATTCCAGAAAAACAAGAGAGGTAATTTAGTAATTTTTTCAGGGTAAATCTAGTTGAACTCTCTGCCAAATCACTTCTTCATCAACAAATGACCATTTTCTGATGCCACTACCACCTTATTAAACTTGCAATCCCTAGTAATTAAAATTGTTAGCAGATGATGCTGCTTAATTTACTCACAATTAATTCCACCAAGGTAATATAAACACACAAATGTTTTCCACTATACAGCGCATTGCCCTGTTGCCCATGCTATCTCACTCCCTCCAAATCTTCACTTCCCGTGAATCATTCTCCATTCTGTACTTATTCCGACAAATTCTCCGTTCCCTAAATAACTTTTCTATTTTATATAACGTCTGCCTTACATATTCTCCTTTTATTTCTAGATGAATATGCCACAATCATTTTCCTTTTTACCCTGGTCCCTCCATTACCATCTTGTCATGAACAAAGCCCCTCTCCCACTTCTGCCTTTATAACACCCTTTACCTGGCCCAGTCTCAGAATTTGTTTATAATTTCTTCCATGCCTTACTCTGCACACTCTCACAGTTGCTACCACACTTGACATTCCACAAACATACTGCTCCTACACCTGGCTGGGTTTCAATCACTTTCCAGTCTTGAGAATCTCAGGGTGCAATTTGCCACCACAATCCTTTTACTTTTTTTTCAAAGCTCTTGTGGCACTCAAGCCATTTCACAGAAACCCCCTTCTCACTTCTGCTGTCTCACTGCTGCCTTGTTGAAAGAGTACATCAGCATGAGCTGCAGTCAATCCTTTTATCCATGCCTTTAGTACTTAATAGGGTTGCAAAAAAATAAAATAAAGGGCAGGTCTATTTGAAAATAAGATGCATTATAGAATAAATACTGTGAGAAAAGAAAATATAAAAAAATTATTAGAATGCTATATCATCCCCTCAACCAAACTGTTTCTGAGTATTTGAATAACTACTCATGACTAATATAAAACATGGAGTTCCCTAAAACATAAGCATGCAACAAGATGCAAAGTGAAAAATGGGAAAAGACACAAAGGTGATGCAAAAGCAGTTTGAGAGTTTCTGTTTATGTGTACTAGCTCTTAATTTCAAAATGTACATTGGATAGCAGCAGAATAATACATTTTTCTGGTGACATTTACCTAGCTGTAATTTTCAGGACATCCATGACATGGCAGCAAAAAATTTTGTTTGTTTTTTCTAGAAACTCCCTTGGCCGTTTTAATCCAAATGTATGCAAAACGCAGCAGCAATCATCCTGGCTGAATGGCTCGCTTGGCTGAAACATTGTCTTGCAATGCAGAAGTGGCTAGTTCAGTCCTTGGCTGGGGAACATACAGAAACTGATCGATGCTTCTGTCTTACCCTTATCCTCCTGCCTCCCCTTTGACTCAATAAAAATAAAAAATTAAAAAATAGAAAAAAATAAAGACAAAAATAAAAGGCAACGAAGAATTTTTTCTTGCCCTCAGCATTCATTGAGAATCCAGACATGCTATTCATTTCTATTTTAAGACCCTCACATGCTCCACCTCACTTAGGGTTCCCATTTGTCAAATGAGACAGAAACGATTGTTTTCTGCAATTCACAGGTATTTGAACTAAAGACTGATTCTAACCTAATTCAAAACCCAGAAATGAAGGTCCAAAATGAGACAGAAGAGTGTACACACATGGTATCCTGGACACATACAGCCATCAATGTTGTCCTTGCAACTTTTGAATACTGGGTTTTTTTTCTAAGAATACCTGCACATAAACTAATGGTTCAGCTTGTGAAGAACTCAACCAAGGTGGAGTTGGGGTGGAAATTAGGCAGGAAATGGGATAGGATAAAATAGGAGAAGAGGGGAGTGAGGAAGTGGCTTGGCCCTTCCCAGGTGCTGAACCAACAAGAGATCCTTTAAGAGTGCTCTACCCACTTCTACCACCTCCCTGTCTGATGGCATTTTAAAATCTGTTATTCGGTCCAGAGCACAGGTCTGCTTCTACACATTTGTTCTTTTTTTGAAAATTCACCTGACAGAACCTTCCTACCAGCTCAGAATTAACACAAGAGCTGACTTATGGCTCCAACATCTACAAGCAAAAAAATAAAAACTAAGTCTCCTCCTCTGTCAAATGGGGAGAACCACTCCCGCTTAGGTGCCTGTGAGGATTCAGGAAAGCAGTGCTTGTTAGCTCCTGCCCACTGTGTGACCAGCACTTTGCCTCTGTGCCATTTTGACACATGTCTCATACAAAATTTCTATCAGTTCCCTCCTCTCTGCAGCCACCACCACATAGCATGTGAGACCTTGGAGCTCAGGATGGCCCTCCTGCACTCTGTCCTTGCCATTCCCAGCTGAAGTCCAGGCCAATAATAAACGTATCTGGCCAAGTACCTGGAATCCCAGGCTTAGCCAGGGACACCCTCTCAGTCCTTGCAGTCTCAAAACTTCTTCATTCCTTGGAAACCACATTCTGATAAGAGATGCTGAGGAGCCACATGAAAAGGGTAGGAATCCGGAGGAAAGGGACAGAAGGACTCAGTGCCCATAACCTCCACCAATATTATGACTTGCTCCTGACATTCTCTAAAAGCAAAGTAGTTATGGCACAGAGAGGGATCCCACCCACAGACACTGGGCTATTTTTCCTAACCTCCTCCCTGGAATGTAATTTGAGATTCTCAAAATGTAGCAGTAATTCATATATCCTTACTGGGGTCCCTGTAAAGATTAATTTTTTAAACTTATACATTTTAAAAAATATATTAATGTAAACATTTCTATTTTTTTTACAGAGACAGAAATATAGTCAGAGAGAGGGATACATAGGGACAGACAGACAGAAATGGAGAGCATTTTTTATTATGTGCCAGGTCACAGATGTATCATCAGTTTTTCTTAGTGACCCCTTACGTGTTCATTGACTCCTGTCTCATATGTGCCTTGACCAAGGGGCTATAGCAAATCAAGTGACCACGTCTTCAAGCCAGCGACCTTGGGCTCAAGCTGGTGAGCTTTGCTCAATCTGGTGCCCTTGGGATCTCAAACCTGGGTCCTCCGCATTCCAAGAAATGCTCTAACTACTGCACCATCGCCTTCTCAGGCTGTGAACATTTTTTTCTTTTACTTTCTCTGGATTTTATTTAGTATCATAGTTCATAATATGGGTGGAAAGGTTGTGTATTTTAAGGTTTTCTTGCCCTAAAATATTTTTATCACTACATCTTTGCATAGGTTTGCTTATGTAGTTTTTATTTTATTTAATTTTAAGGTATTTGCAAGTTGAATTGTGATTTTGAGGGGGGTTATTTAGGAGTGAATATCCTTACCTTCAAAAAGTTATTTTTAGTTAAATTTATTACTCTTTACTATATTAAGTGTAATGACAAGTTACTTGCTTTATATCATTTCTAAAGTGAGACGTAGTTGAAACTTGCTTGAAAGAAAATACATAATTATCTGTGATAAATGTTATCCAGGTGCACTTCCCTGCTGCCACCTCGTGTGCACCTTGGGAATAACAGCTCAGATCAGTTCACCTGGAAAAATACATCATTTGGGTGCTGTGCATTATCTGTCAATGTTGAATCGAAGGCTATCTAAAAGAAACATTTAAAACTTGTAAATATAAGGAATTTCTAGTTACTGCTTGCTACTTCTTTCAATGTTAATTGTAGTGAAAGAAAGAGATATACTTGGTATCATTTCAGTCCTATGAAGTTGGCTGGAACTTGTTCCATAGCACATACAATAATGCTTTCGGTTACATGTGCTTCTCTGCTGCCACCTCGTGTGAATCTTGGGAAACACGCCTCAGTACAGGTCCAAAGGAATAGTTTGGTAGAGAGCATTGTCTATAAACTTTAATTCCAATTTGCAGTTTCTGTTAAGTTTTTGTGTATTCTTAGTGTTTTTTTTCCTGAAAATCTTTTGATTCATCTTCTTTTCTACTTTCTTTCCAGCCATGCTTTCATAAAGCATTTGAAAGTACTCATTTTAAACCAGGCACTGTGCTAGGAACTCATGTCCCTGCAGTAAATGACTTCCAATTCTACTTTTTTAACTTCTGTCTTTTGAACTTATTTTATATAAATCTACTTCGTGTATTGTAAAATAAGATGTGCTTTGATTTGACAAGTATGTTTAATTTTAACAGCTTTTTTATTATTAAAATGTATTTTTTATTGCATAAGTGCAAGAAAAATGATCTCAAAACAACAAAAATTTTCATACAGATATATCTACTGTTAATATTAGGACATTTTCTTTCCATATTCTTTGTGTACTTATTATATTGCTCTTTGTATATAATACTAAGGTACATTTGGGACTCTGTGTGTATATCTGTGTGCATTGCACATGAGCATATCTCTCTGTGTTCCACAGTGTCTGTCATCTGTAGATATCTGTGTAAGTATCGCAAATGGACTATTTATTCATTCATTCAGGAAACACTTGTTGGATTTCTATTAAGGACCAGGCACTGTGCTCGATATTGGTTTGCCTATAGTGAATGAGACAGAACTCACTTTCTGTATTATGAATACGTACAATCTCACGGGGTAGACAGAAGGCAAAAAAATATACGTAAATATAATAATCATAAGTTGAACAAGCACTGAATTTGGTAGTGCAATATCTTTTGAGTCAGTTATGATTTATTGTGGTGAGGTTCAGTATATCAGTTTCTCAGAAGGCAGAGCTGAGACATAAGTCTCGGTTTTTCAGCAATGCATGTTCTCAGGTATAAAATTGAGACAATATAGAAGTTATGAAACAAAGACCCACGGAAGTGTTCTGTGAGCAATAAAACCTAGCTTGTATATGGTGACCAATGCTCAGATAAATTCTAATGTCCAAATATTAGGAGGTCTTTCAATCTAGACTGCTGCCATGGCACAAGATAAAGTGAATGTTAGAAAAAAAGTCACTTTGTGCTAAACAATTAGAAATAGTGTTTATGCCCCTTAATTTCAGAGCAATGAATAGTCTTCTGGTGTTGTCACCCACAGCAGACTAGATTATCATTTTATTTTTTAATTACCTCTGGTTTTCTTCAGTAAATTTTTTCCCCTAAAGACAATGGCTTGCTCTAACCAGAGAGCTCAGTAGTTAAAGCATCACACCCATACGCTAATATCATTGGTTTGCTCCTGGGTCAAGGCACGGACAGAAACAGATTGATGTATCTGACTATCTGTCTGTCTTTTCCCCCTTTATCCTGCCTCTAACATGAATAAAGAAATAAAAGAAAAAATGGCAATGGCTTTTTTGTTGTTGATTTTGCAGCTTAAATTGCATAGAAGAATGAATTATGTTTTTCCAAATCGCACCCCAAGAAAAAATAATTTGTAAGTTTGTAAAATATCATATTTCCCCATGTATAAGAAGCCTTCCGGTATAAGACACACTTAATTTTGGGGCACAAAGTTTTAGAAAATGATAACAAATGCGAATAAATGAGAAATGCAAGTAAAAAAAACTACAACCACTGTATAAGACGCACACATTTTTCTAAAAAGATGAGTCTTATACATGGGGAAATATGGTATACACCCTCCAAATGTTTCTGTGAACATTTCTTTTTACCTTCTTTTTTCTTTACAGAGACAGAGAGAGAGTCAGAGAGAGGGACAGATAGGGACAGACAGAAATGGAGAGATTTTTTATTATTTGCCAGGTCAGAGATAAATCATTAGTTTCTCGTTGTGACCCTTTATGTGATCATTGACTCCTGTCCCATATATGCCTTGACCAGCAGGCTACAGCTGATTGAGTGACCACTTGCTCGATTGAGCGACCTTGGGCTCAAGCTGGTGAGCTTTGCTCAAACCACATGAGCCCACGCTCAAACTGGCACCGTTGGGATTTGAATCTTGGGTCTTCCGCATTCCAACCAAATGCTCTAACCACTGCGCAATCGCCTACTCAGGCTGTGAACATTTATTTCTTTTACTTTTTTTAGTACCATTGTTCCTAGTATGGGTGGAAAGGCTGTGTATTTTAAGGTTTTCTTACCCTAAAATATATTCATCACTGCATTTTTTAATAGGTTTCCCAATGTAGTTTTTATTTCCATTAATTTTAAGCTATTTTGTAACTTGAATTGTGACTTTGAAGGGGGGTGTATTTAGGAGTGAATTTCCTTACCTTCAAAAAAGAGATATTTAGTTAATTTCTATGACTGTTTACTGTATTAACTGTAATTACAACAAGAAACATGCTTTATATCATTTCTAAGGTTAAAGGTAGTTGAAACTTGTTTGAAAGAACATACAGGCTTATCTGTGGTAAATGTTTTCCAAGTGCGCTTCCCTGCTGCCACCTCATGTGCACCTTGGGAATAACAGCTCAGATCAGTTCACCTGGAAAAATACATCTTTTGGGTGCTGTGCGTTATCTATCAATGTGGAATCCAAGGCTATCTAAAAGAAAATTTTAACTTGTAAATATAAGAAATTTCTAGTTACTGCTTGCTACTTCTTTCAATGTTAATTGTATTGAAAGAAAGAGATATACTTGGTATCATTTCAGTCCTCTGAATTTGACTGGAACTTGCTCCATAGCACATACAATAATGGTCTCTGTTACATGTGCTTCTCTGCTGCCACCTCGTGTGCATCTTGTGAATCACGCCTCAGTACAGGTCCAAAGGAATAGTTTGGTAGAGAGGATTGTCTATAAACTTTGATTCCAATTTGCAGTTTCTGTTAAGTTTTTGTGTATCCTTAGTGGATTGTTTCCTGAAAATCTTTTGGTTCATTTTGTTTTTCTTCTTTCCTTCCAGCCATGCTTTCATAAAGCATTTGAAAGTGCCCATTATATACCAGGCACTGGGCTAGGAACTGATGTCCCTGCACTAAATGACTTCCAATTCTACTTTTTTAAATTCTGACTTTTGAACTTCTTTTATATAAATCTACTTCGTGTATTGCAAAATAAGATGTGTTTGATTTGAAAAGTATGTTGAATTTTAACGGCTTATTTATTATAAGAAATGTATTTTTATTGCAGAAGTGCAAGAAAAATGACCTCAAATACAACAACAACAAATTTTACTACAGATATATCTATTGATAATGTTAGGACATTTTCTTTCCATATTCTTTGTGTACCTATTATATAGGCAGATAAATATTTATAATATCTTATCTGGTGCTACACATTATAAAAAAAGTTTGTTTTTTTAACAAAGTAAAATAGAAACAAATTTGCATCAATATCAACAATTTTTACTTTAAGACAAAACTAATTCCCTTTCGCTCAAAAACTTATACCAGTATATCATACATTTTAATTCAAATTCATTTTATACAGAGTTCATTCTGTTATTGATTTTTCTGTAGCTTTATTGATATATAATAGAATTCTAATCTTTTAAGAAAATTTTAATTCTGATAAAAACCAAAATTAAGTAATTGTATATGTTATGCCAGTATTCTTTACATTAATATTCATGAACAAAATCAATTTTGTTGGTTGAGCTGTATTTACTGGTAGCATGATTATTTTTAATATTTTTCACAAGACATATTTACTAGTTGTCATTTATATTCTTAGATTCTTGGTAATATAAAGCGAAGCAGGAATAACCTTATAATTCTAATTCTCATGCAAACTCACACTGCCCTACACCACAAAAAAAATCTTTTAAAAAACCCACAATGTTACCTACCAAAACATTACTCCGCTGATCCACTGTATATAGACTCTTTCAGGTCTTACCTTCTTCTCTCAGTTCCATGGCAATGCCTCCCAAGTGGCTGCTGGAGCAATTTAAATTGCCTCAGCATGGCTAGAAGAAGCAGACATTATCTCAGGTGAATTTTCAAATAAGGTAAAGCTTATCCTAAATGTGCACCATAATAAAAATAGTCAAGTGCCATTTGGGCCAGAGAGGCAGCTCATGTACCCTATGCCTGCTTAAGGGGCAGATTAGCCTATACCTCACTCAGTTTACTGGCTGACTCCTTTTACCAGTTCCTGCTTAAATCCATTAAATTGGTGAAACATCAAGCTGAACTGAAGCAATATATACCATGATTTCTAAAAATGTCAAAACACAATTGGAAACTATAAACCTTAGAAAATGAAGTGATAGAGTATTCAAATAATACCCCACTATTAATGAGCATAAAAAATACTGCATGTAAGAAATCAGTAGAGAAATGCAAATTAAAACTACTATGAGACCAGAAATGCAAATTAAAACTACCTTCACACACATGTAGCCCCATGTTCATTGCAGCACTGTTCACAGTGGCCAAGACATGGAAACAACCAAAAAAGCCCTTCAATAGAAGACTGGATAAAGAAGATGTGGCACATATACACTATGGAATACTACTCAGCCATAAGAAACGATGATATCAGATCATTTACAGCAAAATGGTGGGATCTTGATAACATTATAAGGAGTGAAATAAGTAAATCAGAAAAAAACAAGAACTACATGATTCCATACATTGGTGGAACATAAAAATGAGACTAAGAGACATGGACAAGAGTGTGGTGGTTACCAGGGGTGGGGGGAGAGAGGACAGGGGGAGAGTTAGGGGGAGGGGGAGGGGCACAGAGATCTAGATAGAGGGTGGCGAAGGACAATCTGACTTTGCGCGAGGGGTATGCAACATAATTTAATGACAAAATAACCTGGACATGTTTTCTTTGAATATATGTACCCTGATTTATTAATGTCATCCCATTACCATTAATAAAAATTTATTTAAAAAAAAAAAAAAAAAAAAACAACTACCTTCACACCAGTCAGAAGGGCTTTCACTAAAAAAACAATGAACAACCAAAAATGATGAAAATGTGGAGGAAGGAAACACTTCTCTAGCATTGCCTGCCTTCACGCAGTTTTTCATTTTCTGCTCCCCTTACCTAACTTTAACAATTCCACTTTAGCATATATGGCTGCAACAAAGAAAGACTCTAAACACATTGATGCACTGCTAAAATCTGGATGACCTCCTTGCTCCTACCACAGTTCTGTAACATAAGTTTTCCTACCTTGACTTTTTTTTTATTTTTGCATAAGCCAGACAAGCAAGAGAGATAATTTAGTAAGTTTTTCACGGTAAATATAGTTGAACTCTCATCCAAATCAGTTCTTCATCAGCAAATGACCATTTTCTGATGCCACTACCACCTTATTAGGGTTGGAAGCCCTAGGAGTTATAATCGTTAGCAGCTGATGCTGCTTAAATTTTCTCACAATCTCTTCCACCAAGGGAATAAAACACACAAATTTCTTCCACTACGCAGCACACTTTCCTGTTGCCCATCCAACCTCGCTCCTTAAAATTTCTCACTGCCCATGAATCATTCTCTATTCTGTCCTCAAATCTCACAAATTCTCCTTTCTTTAAATAACTTTTTTATTTTATGTAAAGTCTGTTTTACATATTCCCCATTTATTTCTCGGTGACAATGCCACAACCATTTTTTCTTTTTACCCTGGTCTCTCCATTACCAACCTGTCATGAACAAAGCCCCACTCCCATTTATGCTTTTATAACACCCTTTACCTGGCCCAGTCTCCGCACTTGTTTTTAATTTTTTTCATGCCGTACTCTGCACACTCTCACAATTGCTACAACTCATGACACTCCTCAAACATACTTCTCCTTTACCTGGCTGAGTTTCAATCACTTCCCAATCTTGAGAATCTCAGGGTGGAATTTGCCACCACAATCCTTTTACTTTTCTTTTCAAAGCTCTTGTGGCACACAAGCCATTTCACAGAAATCCCCTTCTCACTACTGCTGTCTCACTGCTGCCATTTTGAAAGAGTTCATCCACATCAGCTGCAGATAATCCATTTATCCATGCCTTCATCACATAATAGGGTCAAAAGAAATAAAATAAAGGACAGGTGTAATTGAAAAGAGGATGCATTATAGAATAAATACTGTGAGAAAAGAATAAATACTGTGAGAAAAGGAAATACAAAAAATTATTAGAATTCTATATCATCTCCTCAACCAAACTGTTCCTCTGTATTTGAATAACTACTCATGACTAATATAAAACATGGAGTTCCCTAAAACATAAGCATGCAATGAGAAGCAAAAAGGAAAATGGGAAAAGACACATTGTTAATTTAAAAGCAGTTTGACAGTTTCTGGTTATATGTACTAGCTTTTAGTTTCAAAATGTACATTAGATAGTAGTAGAGGAAGACATTTTTTGGTGACATTTATCTAGCTCTTATTTTCAGGACGTCCATGACATGGCAGCAGAAAAGTTTGTTTGTTTTTTTTCTAGAAACGCCCATGGCCGTCTTAATCCAAATGTGTACAATATGCAGGAGCAATCTTCCTGGATAAATGGCTCACTTGGCTGGAGCATTGTCTTGCAATGCAGAGGTGGCTGGTTAAGTTCTTGGCTGGGGCACATACAGAAACAAATCGATGCTTCTGTCTCCTCCTTATTTCACTTCCTCTCTCTGGATTCAATAAAAATAAAAAAATTAAAAAAATAGAAAATAATAAAAACAAACAAAAAAAGAAAATAGAGAATATTTTTCCTGCCCACAGCATTCACTGATAATGCAGAAGTGCTATTCATTCCTATTTTAAGACCCTTACATACCTCACCTCACTTAATGTTCCCATTTGTCAAATGAGACAGGGACAATTGCTATCTGCATTTCACAGAAATGTGAACTAAGGATGATTCTAACCTAATTCAAAACCGAAAAATTATGGTCCAAGATGGGCAAGAAGAGTGTACACACACAGCAACCTGGACACATATGGCCATCAAAGTAGTCCTTGCAATTTTTGCATACTGGTTTTTTTCAAAAAACAACTGCACATAAGCTAATGATCCAGCTTGTCAATCACTCAACCATTGTGAAGTTGGGGTGGAAATTGGGCAGAAAATTGGATAGGATAAGATAAGATAGGAGGGGAGCGAGGAGGTGGCCTGGCCCTTACCAGGTGCTGAACCAACAACAAATCCCTTAAGAGTGCCCTCCTGACTTTACACTCTCCCTGTCTGATGGCATTTTAAAATCTGTTCTTCAGTCCAGAGCACTGGTCTGCTTCTACCCATGTGTCCTTCCTTTGATGCTTTACCTGACAGAAGATTCCTACAGGCTCAGAATTAACTCAAGAGCTGACTTCTGGCTCCAACATATACAAGCAAAGAAATGAAAACTCAGTCTCATTCTCTGTCAAATGGGGAGAACCACTCCCGCTCAGGTGGCTGTGCGGATTCAGGAAAGCAGTGCTCGTAAGATCCTGCCAACCATGTGACAAGCACTTTCCCTCTGTGCTATTTTGACCCATATCTCATAGAATATTCCTATCAGTTTTCTCCTCTCTGAAGCCACCACCACATAGCATGTGGGACCTTGGAGCTCAGGATGGCCCTCTTACACTCTGTCTTTGCCATTCCCAGCTGATGTTCAGGCCAATAATATAATTCTCTGGCCAAGCACTTGGAATCCCAGGCTTAGCTGGGGGCACCCCCCAAATGCTTACACTCTCACAACCTCTTTATTTCTTAGAAACCAAAGTCTGAGAAGGGACACTGAGGGGGCACCTGAAAAGGAGTGTCATATGGAGGAAAACGGCAGAAGGACTCAGTTCCCATTACATTCACCATTACTATGACTTGCTCTTGATGTTCTCTAGAAGCAAAGGAGTTATGGCACAGAGGGGTCCAACCCACAGACCACTGGGCATTTTTCTCTGAACTCCTTCCTGGCATCTTATTTGAGATTCTCAAGATGTAGCAGTAATTCATATGGCCTTACTGGGGTGCCTGTTGTGATTAGTTTTTTAAACTTATACATTTTTTAAATTAATTAATTTTAAGAGTTTTTATTTATTAAGTTTAGAAAGAGAAGACAGAGAAGGATGGTGAGGAACAGGAAGCATGATTGGTAGTTGCTTCTCCTATGTTTTTTGGCCTTCAAACTGCGAACAGGCATAGGCTTCATAGTCACTTGATGGAAAATTTTTCATTGCTCCACTGTCCCAGAGTGGGGACTTACCTGTCCTCATAAATCCCTCTGCTTCCCTTGGGCTGAAAACCAAGAGCAGTCTTGAAGACTTATTTCCTCCTCATGTCCCATGTGCAGGTGCCATTTTTTGTTGTGTTTTGGGTTTCATGTAAAGGAGCCACAAAGGAATGTGGCAGCAATAATACTGCAAGTGCAGAACCCCAATCTTTCCAGGATTGAGGAGCCTCGGAAAAATTATCTATCCAATTGATTAAGCAGAAACATAACATCATGCATGAGAAACTGACAAGCAGAATTTAGTGTTCAATTTTATTATTTAGTTTTAAAAAACTAATTAGATTTCTCTTGCCCTTTCTGATACATAACATCAAATCATCTGCTCTCTGTATCCTGACTTGTAGAAAGCTCCAGCACAGGCAAGCATCGTGCACTTGAGGCCTTCCCTGGAAGTCCGACTGCCTTTAGTCATGTATTTTTGGTCTCACATTTTACTTCCTCAGGATGGGAATGGAAATTCACCTGGCGCTTTGGCTTTTCTGCAACAAATAACTGCCTGCTCATAGCAAGCTATATGGAAAATCCGAGCTTCCTCAGAGCCCGTCCACATTTTCCTTGCTCCCTATTATAATTCACCATTAGAAAAGTTGATGGGGAGGTTTCACATTCACCCTAACAGAAAAGATGGTCATTCCCGAGCTCACTCATTGAATATGTCCTGCTTTGAACTCTTGAATGTGAGCAAATATTTTTCCCATAACAGTACACTGAGACCTGAAGAAGAACACAGAAAACATGTGACCCTACGTATTGATTGGTGTATAACACTATATTACTCCTCAATCCTCAGAGGTTAAATCACTGCATTAATGGGGTGTGGTTTCTACATTTCCAGGCCAGTCATTCCGGTTCCAGAATAATGTTTGAACATATGTTTCTTACCCAGGTTGGGACAATTGCAGTGTATGCAGACTCTTTGGATTGTCATGAGTCTGGGCTGAGGGAGCGTCTTAAGGGTAGGCAGTGAAGGAAGAGAATGAAGAAACATGAGCACCCGCAGTGCAAGGACAATTCTGAATAGCAAAATAAAACACAGACGCTTGCACAACTAGAGAAGAGATGCATTTGATTATGAAGATTCAATAATTAAAACAGTAGTATAATGACACATGAATAGACCAAGTGACAAAATAGAAAAGAATGCCCAGTAATACCTGCACATCCATATGAAAATTTTGTCTGAGATATCTTTTTAGTAGCCTGGAAACTATATGCATTATATTATAAATTCTGTGAGAAAAGTAAATAAAAATATTGGAGCCTTATATAATCACCTTGACCAAACTCCATTCGATTTAGATTTTAATGACTATTTATTACTAATATAGGACATGGAGTCACCTAAATTCTGAAACATAGAAGACAGAGATAGACTAAGGTTGGTTGAGGCCTCGGGTGCAGAAGATATACTGGGTCCCTTGTCATTAGAAAAAAACTCTCAAGTTAAGCTTTCATGAGGCCATTCAATGTTGGGGCCAGGGTACATGCTCGGTGTTCCCACCATTAAATCTACCTCTGATAAAGGTACAAAGAGATTGAAAATGAAAGAATGGCTAAAGACACACAGGTGGTACAAAAGTATGTTTACATTTTTTAGTATGTCAAACAGTTATTTGTGTGATTACTATTTATGCACAATTGTCTTGTTTCCATATGAACAAATGTAAACTTTCTCTCACACTTATCTGTATTACATGCAAAATTATATAATAGCATACAGTACACTTCAGGGCAAAATGCACTAACAGAAATAAACAGCACTTCATATCAGTGACTTCAATTAACTAGGGAGTTCCAAAATGCTCTGTGCTAATAACATAAATTCTTCTATACAGAAGAGATCTACAAGAAAAAATAAACAAATGCATAATCATAACAGATTTAACACAATGCCTCTCCCCTTCCAGACTGAGCATGCCTATTTTAGAACCAATATGTCTCACCTAAGCTGATGGCGGTGCAGTGGATATAGATTCACACTGGGAAACAGAGTATACATGTTCGAAACCTGAAGATGCTGGCATGAGAACGGGCTCACCAGCTTTAGCGGGCAAGGTTGTAGTATTGAGCATGGGATCATAGACATGATCCCCATAATTGCTGACTTGAGCAAGGGGTCAATCTCCCTGCTGAAAACCCCCATTCCCCCATCAAGGCAAATATGAGAAAGCAATAAGCAACAACTAAAGAGACTAAGGAGCCATAATAAAAAATTGAATCTTCTCATCTCTTTCCCTATCTGTCCCTCTCGCTATTTCTGTCTGTCTCTATGACACACACACACACACACACACACACACACACACACACACACACACACAGAGGCACAGAATTGATAAATTCCCAGAAAAAAATCACTAATGATACATAAAACTGTACAGAAACGGCAAATTGGAATCAACGTTTGTAGACAATCCTCTCTACAAAACCTTTCCATTGGACCTGCCCTGAGGTGTGATCCCCAAGATTCACACGAGGTGGCAGCAGAGAAGCACATGTAACAGAGACCAATATTGTATGTGCTATGCAGCAAGTTCCAGCAAACTTCAGAGGATTGAAATGATATCAAGTATGTCTCTTGCTTTCACCACAGTAAATGTTGAAACAAGTAGCAAACAGTAACTAGAAATTCCTTATATTTATAAGTTATAAAAGTGTCTTCTAGATAGCATTGGACTCAACATTGATAGATAAACTATAACAACTAACTGCTGTATTTTTCCAGGTGAACTGCTCTGAGCTGACATTCCCAAGGTGCACACGAGGTGGCAGAAGAGAAGCGCACTTGGAAAACATTTATCACAGAAAATCCTGTATGTTCTTTCAAGCAAGTTTCAACTACCTCAAACCTTTGAAATGAAATAAAGCATGTTTCTTGTTGTCATGACACTTAATCTAGTAATCAGTAATATAAACTAACAAAAAAACCTTCCTTTGTTAAGTTAAGAAATTCACTCTTAAATAACCCCCCCTCAAAATCACAATTCAAGATACAAAATAATTCAAAATAAATAAAAATAAAAACTACAAAGAAAACCTATGAAAAATGTAGGAATGAATATATTTTAGAAAAAAAAATCTTAAAATACACAGCCTTTCCTCCCATAATTAGTACGAGGATACTAAAGAAAATCCAGAGAAAGTAGAAAAAAATGTTCACAGCCTTAGCAGGTGGTGGCGCAGTAAATAGGGCATTTGATTGTAATGCAGGGGACCCACGTGTGAGATCCCAAGGTCGCCACATTGAGCATGGGCTCATCTGGTTTGAGCAAAGCTCACCTGCTTGAGCCCAAGGTCGCTGGCTTGAACAAGGGGTAACACGTTCAGGTATAGCTTCCAATCAAGGCAAATATTAGAGAGTAGTCAATGACTAACTACAGAGTCAAAATGAAAAACTGATGATTGATCTCTGAACTGGCACATAAAGATCTCTTTCCATTCCTGTCTGTCTGTCCCTAATTATCCATCTCTCTGACTCTGTCCCTGTTTCTTGAAAAAAGAATTGTTCACAGAGACATTTGGAGGGTGTATACCATATTTTCCCATGTATAAGACTCATCTTTTTCCAAAAATGTGGGGTTTGGAAACTGGGTGCATCTTATAGAGTGGTTGTCGTATTTTTTACTTGCATTTTCATTTATTTGCATTCGTTATCATTTTCTCAAATTTTGTGCCCCCAAATTAAGGTGCGTCTTATACAGGGAGGCATCTTATACATGGAGAACTATGATAAACTTAACACTTATTTCCACTTGGGGTGAGATGTTGAAAAATATAATTCATTCCTCTATACAATTTAAGCTGAAAAAAAAAAAACAACAGAAAAAGCCGTTATCTTTTTTTATTTAATTATTAATGATAAAGAGAGGAAAAAGTGGGAAACAGACAAACAGATAGTCATAAACACCAATCTGTTTCTGTATGTGCCTTGACCCAGAACCAAACCTATAACATTAGTGTACGGGTGTGATGCTCCCACTACTGAGTTCTCTGGTGAGAGTAAGCCATTGGATTTTGGGGAAAAAAAATTTTTAGAGAAAACTTGAGGTAATTAAATAATAAAATAATACTCTAGTCTGCTGTGGTGACAACACCAGAAGACTTTTCTTTGCTCTTGACAGTCAGGGGCATAAACACTATTTCTATTTTTTTAGCACAAAGTGACCCTTTTGTTAACATAAACTTTTTCTTGTGCTGTGGCAGCAGTCTAGACTGAGAGACCTCCTAATCTTTGGAAATCAGAATTTATTTGAGCCTGGGTCACCACTTACAAGCTAGGTTCTATTGGTCACAAAACAATTCCCAGGGTCTTTGTTTCATCACTTGTAAATTTTCTCAGTTGTATAGCTGAGAACACACATTGCTGAATAACTGAGACTTATGTCTCAGCTCTGCCTTCTGAGAAACTGATGTACTGAACCTCGCCATTATCAATCAAAACTAGGACCAAAGACTTTGCACTACCAAATCTCGTGCTTGTCACAATTTATAATTATTTTATTTATGTATATATTTTCTTCCTCTGTCTACACCATGATAATGTAGTATCCATAAAGACAGTAAGTGAGTCTGTCTTATTCACTATAGGCAACCAGTGTCGAGCACAGTGCCTGTCACATAAGAGAAATACAATAAGTGTTTTTTGAATGAATGAATAAATAGTCATTTGAATACATACACAGATATACAAAAATGACAGACACTGTGGACAAAGAGAGATATGCTCATGTGCAATGCACATCTATGCACAGAGATGTACACATATCCAATGTACCTGAGTACATATAGATAGAGAAATATAATAGGTACACAAAGAATATGGAAAGAAAATATCATAATATTAACAGTAGATATCTCTGGATGAAAATATGTTGTTTTATTTTTCTTATAATTTTATCTTCCACTTCTGCACTAAGAATACAGATTTTATAATAAAAAAGCTGTTAAAATTCAATATTTTTGTGAAATCAAAGCACATCATATTTTCCAATACATTAAGAAGAATTAAATAAAAGAAGTTCAAAAGACAGAAGTAAAAAGAGTAGAATGGGAAGTCATTGAGTGCAGGGACATGAGTTCTTAGCACAGTGCCTGGTATATAATGGGCACTTTCAAAGGCTTTATGAAAGCATGGCTGGAAGAAAAAAAGAAAAACAAAATGAAAAGACAGGTGATAGTGAAATACAGGGAGGAAAAGAGAAAGAGTGGAAGAAATAAAGAGAAAAACAAATCATAGCTAGAGAGAAAAAATGGGGTACGAAAAGAGAAATTCATCACAATTACACAAATTAATATTTTATGAGATCACAAGTTTACAATAAAAGTTCTCAGCATTTCCCAAACATTTCGAAAATATTTTTAGAGCATTAAACAATACATGGAACTTACTGTCTCTAAATGTTAAATTTTTTGGACTACTGAACTTTCTGGATTTGATAAACATAATCGAGTGTGGACTCAAAAAAATGTGCCTCTCTTTGTCCACCCACAGGTCTACCTTTAGAATGGAAGCAAATTTCACAAAATGGTACTGTCGTTCATACAAGTCAGTGCTTATGGAATGAACAGAATTCTGGAACTAGAGGAGAGTTTAGGCACCATGGTGTGATTGGATCCCTTTATTTTACAAATAGGGAACATGAAGCCAAGAGATAAAAAGCGATAAAATCAAAAGTTCCAGTTTCTGGTTCTAAAAGTAAGAAGCATGGAAATTGTCATGCCCATCCTCACAGAAGAAAAAAATAAACAAGGCAAAAATAAACTACTCCTCCTTGATCCAAAAACTAATTTATGTCAGAGAAACAACGAATGTCTCAAAAAATGTATAAATATTTGAATATGAGGAACAAGAGCATATCAGAGCAAAATCCTGTTGCTGCAGCCAATATTAGACTTTGTTTAAGAACTCTACAGTGGGTCCAAGATGGTGGCGCATGTGGACACTGAGCTTGCACCCTCCCAAATACCCATACAATGTACCCCTTTACTTAGAAAAATTCATCTTGAAAGACAGCTGAGAAAAATTAAATAGCTTTTGCACAACAAGCTAAAGAGAAAGAGAAAGAGAGAGAGAGAGAGTGAGAGAGCATAGTGAAGGATGAGGAAACATGAGGGTTCTTCAGGAGTAGAAGGATCAGCTTAGGACCAAAGAGACCAGTGAGGACCACTGTTTACACCTTTCTGGCACGTGGTTAGAAGATGGGAGCTACATCCAGGCTGTATGGCCAACCGCTGAACACTGCAGCACATCTCCAGCCAACCCTCCTAGAGCTAAATACAACAGAATCATGAGGGAAGCATAGCTTGTATAAAGAGAACTCTTTTTCGCAGATATTGACCCAGCAAGTAGGTATGGTGGGTGACACTTAACCCCCACATAGAGAGAGTGCAGAGCTAAAAAAACACTCTGGTACCAGCTAAAGGATTATTAGTCCCAGAGAAAGTGCAGAGATAGTGGGTCACTACTGGCATTACATTCCTAGATAATGAGGAGCCAGCAAATGGGTTATTGTCTTCACACAGGACTGCCTGATCAGAGAAAGTGCAGAGATTGGGGCGCACTGCTGCTTGCACTGGTCAGGCTGCTCTACCCAAAGAAAGCACAAAGCTAGCAAAACCTTGCGGCCCAATCTGGTGTGAGTTGGGCAATGCTCTGTATGGGCACAGGACTGTCAAGCCCCAAGAAGGTGAAGAATGAACAAATTAAGGCTGTGTGTGTACCCAAGCTACCCTAACAGAACAAAGGGTGGATCTAATGGGAAGTGAGATACAAGAAAGCAAACAGGTAATCCAGCAAAGTCCGATTTCTGACAAAAAATAATTAAAACAGGACATGCAAAGCACACATCATGGAGCTCATTTTAACCAAGCAGCCCTGCTCAGATTAAAAGAGCAAGGAGGCTCACACTCGACAGGCTGCCTATTTAGAACACACTCAGGCCAGGTGACATGACAGGCAATGAGTGCACCAACCACTCGACAACTGGTAGGCTGAAACTCTTTTAACACACAATGTAACAAAGACAACTTTTTCAAGACTGGGCAAGATGACTATTTTATTCAACTCAAAAAAAACAAAAACAAAAACAGAAAGTCAAGCAAAATGGAAAGACGGAAGAATATACCCCAAATGAAGGAACAGGATGTAAAAATGGTGCTTCTCATTTCCCCTGACTGTCTCTATTTGTCCCTCTCTCTGTCACAAAAACAAACAAACAAAAAAAAAACAAAAAAGAACAAAAAAAAAGAAAGAAGAGACGAGAAAAAAATAAAACAAAACAAAAAACGGACAGTATCATTTCTGGTAAGGGTGAAGATTTTGCCTTGACCTATAGCCAGTGAAGAGCTTCCTAAACTCTCCAAGTTATATGGTTCCCACTATGTTAAAATTTGCCCTACCAATTGCAGAAACAGGATCTATCTAGAAAGCCCTTCACAGTCATGATCTCATCACAGTTATGAGCAAAGAGCTGCTGAGAACTAGTCATTACAGGAGACATTTATGCAAGGCTGAGCCCTCTTTGCTCAAAATGTCAATTTCCACTCAACAGTCATATGCCCCTCATTTCCTCTGAGAAGTCCCATGAGAATGTAATAGAGGCCACGTGCTCTTCCCATTCTTTTCCTTTGGGCAATAGAGTAGTTTTATTTCCTATCTTTGAAAACTTGGGGAAAGGGAACATCTTTTTATTATATCAGTGGCAGAATCTATGAATGACAGATAATACTTGTTTATCATCAGGTTTAGACTCCAATCTTTGTAAAGTCATGATAAAGAGATATAACTACACACATACATATATACTCATATGTATATGTATATTATTGTGTAATATGGAAAGAAAACTTTTCTCAGTTAATACAAAAATGTACCTGTTGGAGATTAACATTTTGATTAAAGTACACTCTGATGAAGTTTCTTGTAAATTGACATAGGTAACCTGTGATCCATGTAACGTGTTATGCCTTATATGTTTGATTCCACACACTTTTTTTCTCAGCTCATTTTTAGCATTTTCCCTTTGCACAGCCAACTATGCCACCCACAGACAATATTCATTGTAATGCACATACATTGTATCTAAAGGCTGTACCTGCATCTCATAACTAGAAAAAGCAAGAGAGAGCAGGAATGACTCAAGTTGTGCTTTCAGAACAAATGGGGTGGGGGAATCAAACAATTTCCATCAGTTTTTAACACTATATCAGTCACATATCCAGAACTAATAATACTCAGAAACTGCTCAAAACAAAAAGTCTCAGTGAAAAAGATGTCAACCATACTTTTCCATTTACGAAGCACCAGGTCGTGGCATTCTAACCCTTGATGCCACCATCAAAGGAAACAATCACTGAGCCCACAAATGAATTAGTGGCTCAAAATTCTACTGGTTAAAATTGTTTTTGAGCCTCAGTGTAGTTTCCTGGTAAAACAAAGTAACCCTTCACCCCACCCAGAGATGGCATGTGGAAAATAAATAGAAAAAGCAGTTATCTTGTGCAAAGGGAGCTGCCATCCAGAAAACATTTAGAAGTAGCCTGTACACGGCCAACTGTCCACAGTCTGAGGCGGACAGGAGGCTACCAGACCATCCAGAGCAGAGAATGCTAAGAGGCACACAAACTAAGTTTGGCATTTGCTCACACATACCTCTTGTAGAGATGAAGTAAACTAAAGTAATGCTGACATATGCAAAGATTTAACATATTCATCAAAATAACACATGCTCTCATTCCCATCTTCTCTTTAAATTAAACTTTTAAAAATAAATTTTACTAAAAAGTTAGGAGAATATAATGGGCCATCTGTGCATTTACAAACTTGAGAAATAAAATATGATAAATACATATGAAGCCTTTCTCAAATGTATACTCATCCTTCCCTACCCCAGAGTGAAGTCCTATTCTAAAATTTTTACTTTTGTCTTTTGAACTTCTTTTATGTAAATCTTCTTAATGTATTGTAAAATGTGATGTGCTTTGATTTGACAAGAATATTGAACTTTAACAGCTTCTTTATTATAAAAATGAATTTATATTGCAGAAGTGCAAGAACAAAAGATAACAAGAACAAAACAACAAATTTTCATACAGAGATATCTACTGTTAATATTATGACATTTTCTTTCCATATTCTTTTTTTAACTATGAAATTTCCCTATCTAAATGTACTCAGGTACATTGGGTGTGTGTACATCTGTGTGCATAGATGTGCATTGCACATGAGCATATCTCTCTTTGTCCACAGTGACTGTCATTTGTGTAAATATGTTTATGTATGCAAATGACTATTTATTCATTTATTCAATAAACACTTATTTTATTTCTATTATGTGCCTGGCACTGTGCTCAACACTGATTCCTTATTGTGAATCAGACAGACTCACTTTCTGAATAATACACTGTCATGGGGTAGACAGAGGAAGAAAAAATATATGTAAATAATATAATTATAAGTTGTGACAAGCACTGCGTTTGGTAGTGCAATATCTTTGGTCCCAGATTTATTTACAGTGGCAAGGTTTAGTATATCAGTTTCTTGGAAGGCAGAGCTGAGACATAATTCACGGTTCTTCAGCAATGCATGTTCTCAGCTATAAAACTGAGAAAATTTACAAGTGATGAAAAAAGAACCTGGGAGCTGTTCTGTGATCAAAAGAACCTAGCTTGTAAGTGGTGACACAGGCTCAGATAAATTCTGATGTCCAAAGCTTAGGAGGTCACTCAGTCTGCAATGCTACCATGGCACAAGAAAAAGTGCATATTAGGAAAGGGATAACTTTGTGCTAAACAATTAGAAACAGTGTATATGCCCCTGACTGTGAAGAGCAAAGAAAAGTCTTCTGGTGTCACCACAGAAGACTAGATTGTTATTTTATTTTTTAATGACCTCAGGTTTTCTCTAGTATTTTTCCCCCAAAAGACAATGGCTTGCTCTCACCAGAGAGGTCAGTAATTAGAGCATTACACCCATACACTTATGTCATAGGTTTGGTCCTGGGTCAAGGCACATATAAAAACAAATGGATGTTTTTGTCTATCTTTCTATGTGTTTCTCTCTCTTCCTTCCTCTAACATTAATAATTAAATAAAAGAAAAAATGACAATGCCTTTTTCATTCTTGTCTTTGCATCTTAAATTGTATAGAGAAATGAATTATGTTTTTCAAAGTATCACCCCAAGAGGAAATAAGTGGTAAGTTTGTAAAGTACCATATTTCCTCAAGTACAAGATGCCTCCCTGTATAAGACGCACCCAATTTTGGGAAATAAAATTTGAAAAAATGATAACAAATGCGAATAAACAGAAAATGCATGTAAAATATATGACAATCATTGTATAAGATGCACCCAGTTGTCAAACCCGACATTTTTCAAAAGGAATAATTCTTATACATGGGAAATTATGGTATACACAATCCAAATGTCTTTGTGAACATTACTTCTTTTCATTTTCTTTTTTTTTACTGAGACAGGGAGAGAGTCAGGGAGACGGATAGATTAGGAAAGAGAAACAGGAATGGAGAGGGTTTTTTATTATGTGCCAGGTCACAGATCAAACATCAGTTTTTCATTGTGAAACCTTAGTTGTTCATTGACTGCTCTCTCATATGTGCCTTGACCAGGGGGCTTCAGCTGACCGAGTGACCCCTTTCTCAAGTCAGCGACCTTGGACTCATCCTGGTGAGCTTTGCTCAAACCAGATGAGCCCACGCTCCAGCTGTCGACCTTGGGATTTCAAACCTGGGTCCTCTGCATTCCAGTCAAATATCCACTGTGCCACCGCCTGCTCTGGCTGTGAACATTATTTTTTTTTTACTTTCTCTGGATTTTATTTAGTATCTTAGTTCTTAGTATGGGTGAAATGTTTGTGCATTTTAAGGTTTTTTTCCCCTAAAATGTATTCATCTCTACATTTTTCATAGGTTTTCTTTTTTTTTAACTGTTTCTTTTTTTTTCCTCTTTTTTTATTTATTAAATTTAATGCAGTTACATTGATAAATCAGGGTACATATGTTGAGATAAAATATCTCTAGATTATTTTGACATTTGATTGTGCTGTATACTCCTCCCCCAAAGTTAAATTGTCTTCTGTCACCTTCTATCTGGTTTTCTTTGTGCCCCTCCACTCCCCTAAACCCTCTCTCCTTCTTCACCCCCTCCCCCCTCCCCCAACCTTTTGAATCCACTCGTCCTCTGATGGACACTTGGGCTGTTTCCAGATCTTCGCTATTGTGAACAATGCTGCCACAAACATGCGGGTGCATTTCTCCTTTTCCAGCCGTTCTATGGTGTCCTTGGGGTATATTCCTAAGAGTGGGATAGCTGGGTCAAAAGGCAGTTCGATTTTCAGATTTTTGAGGAATCTCCATACTGTTTTCCACAGTGGCTGCACCAGTCTGCATTCCCACCAGCAGTGCAGGAGGGTTCCCTTTTCTCCACATCCTCGCCAGCACTTATTCTGTGTTGTTTTGTTGATAAGCGCCATTCTGACTGGTGTGAGTTGATATCTCATTGTGGTTTTAATTTGCATTTCTTTAATGATTAGTGATGTTGAGCATTTTTTCATATGCCTATTGGCCATCTGTATGTCCTCTTTGGAGAAGTGTCTATTCATCTCTTTTGCCCATTTTTGGATTGGGTTGTTTGTCTTCCTGGTGTTGAGTTTTACAAGTTCTTTATAAATTTTGGTTATTAACCCCTTATCAGACATATTGTCAAATATGTTCTCCCATTGTGTAGTTTGTCTTTTTATTCTGTTCTTGTTGTCTTTAGCTGTGCAAAAGCTTTTTAGTTTGATATAGTCCCATTTGTTTATCCTTTTATTTCACTTCCCCGTGGAGATAAATCAGCAAATATATTGCTCCGAGAGATGTCCGAGAGCTTACTGCCTATGTTTTCTTCTAAGATGCTTATGGTTTCACGGCCTACATTTAAGTCTTTTATGCAGTTTGAGTTTATTTTTGTGAATGGTGTAAGCTGGTGATCTAGTTTCATTTTTTTGCAGGTAGCTGTCCAATTTTCCCAACACCATTTGTTAAAGAGGCTGTCTTTACTCCATTGTATTTCCTTACCTCCTTTGTCAAATATCAGTTGTCCATAGAACTGTGGGTTTATTTCTGGGTTCTCTGTTCTGTTCCATTGATCTATATGCCTGTTCTTATGCCAGTACCAGGCTGTTTTGAGTACAACGGCCTTGTAGTATAACTTGATATCAGGAAGTGTGATACCTCCCACTTTATTCTTCTTTTTTAAGATTGCTGAGGCTATTAGTGTCCTCTTTTGGTTCCATATAAATTTTTGGAATATGTGTTCTATATCTTTGAAGTATGTCATTGGTATTTTAATTGGTATTGCATTTAATTTATAGATTGTTTTGGGTAATATAGACATTTTAATGATGTTTATTCTTCCTAACCATGAGCTTTTGAAGATGGCAGTGGAGTAGGCGGATGCACAGACGCCCAGCTCTCAACACCAAACTGGAATACAAATCAATTTAGGAAAAATCAGCGTGAAAAACCAACACTGAACTGCAAGAACAGCTCTCAAAAACCAAGGAGCAAAGATGAAGCCACAATAATCCTGGTAAGGAGTGCCTTAATCTCCTCTGCTTACAGGAACAGAAGGGGGGTTGAGGCTGAGAGCCCAGAGAGGATTTCACAGAGGAAAAAGAGCAGAAACTACGGCTCACAGCCACTTACCTGGCGACCAGGGAGCAAGGTGGGTTGAAAAGACCAGCTTATCTCCCAAGTGGAAAGGACAAGGAGAGGGACAGACTGTGAGGGGCTAAGGTATGCAAGAAACAAAATAAAAAAGCTGACTCATTCATGCTGGAGGCGGCCATAGCTGGGGGAGGGACTGAAATTTCACAAAACAGAGCTGAAGTGCTTTCCGATCAGAGGTCTCCGGACATCTATCCAGCTCCAATCAGCACAACAAGACACAGCTGAAAACAAGAAGTGGGGAGGAGGGGCAGTAACTCAGGTCTCCATGGAGATCTGAGATACACCTCCCCCTACTGAAGCTGAGAAAAAACCCTGCCCCCAGTGAGATTAGTTGGTGGAAGAGACCTTCAGCGTCTCAGGTTACACCCACAGCATTCCTGGTTACAGTTTCAAGGAAGCCCCCTGTTGAGATCAGTTAACAAGACTATCACCTGTTAAGAAAACAAACAAATCAAGACTTCAAAGCTGCCCAAATCCGAAAGTGGATTACAAATAATAGCTGATACCAACCCAAGAAGACCTAGAAATAACACAACTGAAAACTTGAGGCAGACAACACCAAGCCTAGACTCAACCAACTCTACAAATAAAACACCATTATGAGAAGACAAAGGAGTGCAACCCAAATGAAACCACAAGAGACACCTTTGAGAGATGAGCTGAGTGATATGGAAATAATCAGACTTCCAGATGCGGAGTTCAAAATAATGATTGTAAGGATGCTTAGGGATCTTAGAACAACAATGGAGGGGCAGTTTGAAAACCTAAATAAAGAAATAGCAAGTATAAAAAGGATATTGAAATATTAAAAAAGAATCAGTCAGAGATGACAAATACAATATCAGAAATGAAGACCACAATGGAAGGAATTAAAAACAGGATGAATACAGCTGAGGATCGAATCAGCGAGTTGGAGGACAACTGGAATGAAGGCATAAAAGCAGAGAAGAAAAGAGAAAAAAGACTCAAAAAGTCAGAGGAAACACTTAGAGATCTCTGTGACAACATGAAGAGAAATAACATCCGCATCATAGGGGTTCCTGAAGAAGAAGAAAAAGAACAAGGGATAGAGACTTTGTTCAATCATATCATAACTGAAAACTTCCCTAAATTAATGCAAGAGAAACTCTCACAAGTCCAAGAAGCACAGAGGACTCCATTAAAGAAAAACCCAAAGAAACCTACACCAAGACACATCATAATTAAAATACCAAAGCTAAGCGATAAAGAGAAAATATTTAAAGCTGCAAGAGAAAAAAAAGTTATCACCTACAAAGGAGCCCCCATAAGGATGACATCCGACTTCTCAACAGAAACACTTGAGGCCAGAAGGGAATGGCAAGAAATATTCAAAGTAATGCAGAACAAGAACCTACAGCCAAGACTACTTTATCCAGCAAAGCTATCGTTTAAAATCGAAGGAGAAATAAAAAGCTTCCCAGACAAAAAACAACTCAAGGAATTCATTACAATCATAGGTTTTCTTATGTAGTTTTTATTTTTATTGATTTTAAAATATTTTGTAACTTGAATTGTGATTTTGAGGGCATGGTTTTTTTGGTGTGAATTTCTTAATTTATCAAAAAGCGTTTTTTAGTTAGTTTCTATTACTGATTACTAGATTAAGTGTAATGACAGCAAGAAACATGCTTTATATCATTTCAAAGGTTGAAGGTAGTTGAAATTTGCTAGAAAGAACATACAGGATTGTCTGGGGTAAATGTTTTCCAAGTGTGCTTCTCTGCTGTCACCTAGTGTGCACCTTGGGAATAACAGCTCAGATAAGTTCACCTGGAAAAATACAGCATTTGGGTATTGTGCGTTATCTATCAATGTTGAGTCCAATGCTATCTAGAACTTTAATAACTTGTAAATATAAGGGATTTCTAGTTACTGTTTGCTACTTGTTTCAACGTTAACTGTAGTGAAAGCAAGAGGCATTCTTGATATCATTTCAATCCTCTAAAGTTTGCTGGTACTTGCTCTATAGCACATACAATAATGGTCTCTGTTACATGTGCTCCTCAGATGCCACCTCATGTGAAACTTTGGAATCATGCCTCATACAATTATTAAAAAAACGGTTGGTTGAGAAGATTGTGTAAAAACATTGATTATAATTTGACATTTCTGTAAATTTTTTGTGTATCCTCAGTATTTGTTTTCTGGGAATCTCTCGGTTCATCTTGATTTTTTTTCCTTCCAGCCATGCTTTCATAAAGCCTTTGAAAGTGCCCAGCATATACCAGGCACTGTGCTAAGATATCATGTCTCTGCAATCAATGACTTCCCATTCTACTATTTTTACTTCTCTCTTTTGAACTTCTTTTATTTAAATATTGTTAATGTATTTTGAAATATGATGTGCTTTGATTTGATGAGTATGATGAATTTTATCAGCTCTTTTATTATAAAAACTGTATTCTTATTGCAGAAGTGCAAGAAAAAATAATAAGAAAAACAAAACAATATTTTTTCATACAGAGATATTTTCTCTTAATATTATCACATTTTCTTTCCATATTCTCTGGTTACCTGTTATATTTCTCTATATATATGTTCTCAGGTACATTGGCTGTTTGAACATCTGTGTGCATAGATGTGCATTGCACATGAGCATATCTCTCTGTTTCCACATTTGTGTATATCTGTGTATGTATGCAAATGTCTATTTATTCATTCATTCAATGAACAATTGTTCTTTTATTATGTGCCAGGAACTGTTCTCGACACTGCTTCCCTATAGTAAATGAGGCAGACGCACTTTTTATCTTTATGAATAATACACTGTCATAAGGTAGATAGAGGGAGGAAGAATATACATAAAAAATAATTAGGCCCTGGCCAGTTGGCTCAGCGGTAGAGCATTGGCCTGGCATGTGGGGGACCAGGGTTCAATTCCTGGCCAGGGCACACAGGAGAAGCGCCCATTTGCTTCTTCACCCCCCTCCTTTCTCTCTGTCTCTCTCTTCCCCTCCCGCAGCCAAGGCTCCAATGGAGCAAAGATGGCCTCGGCGCTGGTGATGGCTCCTTGACCTCTGCCCCAGGCTAAACAGTGGCTCAGGTTGATCACGGCAGAGCGACGCTCTGGAGGGGCAGAGCATCGCCCCTGGTGGGCGTGCCAGGTGGATCGTGGTCGGGCACATGCGGGAGTCTGTCTGACTGTCTCTCCCCATTTTCAGCTTCAGAAAAATAAAAAAATAATAATAATTATAAGTTGTGACAAGTAATGTATTTGGTAGTACAATGTCTTTGTTCCCAGATTTGTTTAATCATGGTGAGGTTCAGAATATCAGCTTCTCGGAAGGCAAAAGTCTCGGTTCTTTAGCAACATGTCTTCTCAGTTATAAAACTGATAAAATTTACAAGTGATGAAACAAAGACCCTGAGATGTGTTCTGTGACCAAAAGAACCTAGCGTGTAAGTTGTAACCCAGGCTCAGATAAATTCTGATGTCCAAAGCTTAGGAGATTATTCAGTCTGTACTGCTGCCACAGCACAAAAAAAGTGCATGTTATGAAAGTGTCACTTTGTGCTAAACAATTAAATAAACTGTTTGTGTCCCTGAATGTCAAGAGCAAAGAAAAGTATTCTGGTGTTGTGACCACAGCAGATTAAATTATTATTTTATTTTTTAATTACCTTAGATTTTCTCTAGTAATTTTTTCTTTTAAAAGACAATGGCTTGCTCTCACCAGGGAGCTCACACCCATACACAAATGTCATATGTTTGGCCCTGGGTCAAGGCACCTACAGAAACAGATGGATGTTTCTGAATATCTGTCTGTCTGTTTCCTCCATCTAACATTAATAATTAAATAAAAGAAACAATGACAATGTCTTTTTTGTTGATGTTTTTTCAGCTTAAATTGCATAGAGGAAAAAATTATGTTTTTCAAAATTTCACCCAAAGAGGAAATAAGTGGTAGGGATGATAAACCATATTTCCCATGAATAAGATGCCTTCCTGTATAAGATGCACCTTAATTTTGGGGAACAAAATTTGAGAAAATCATAACAAATGCTAATAAACAGAAAATGCAAGGAAAAATACTGCAACCAATGTATAAGAAGCATCCAGGTTTCAAACCCCATATTTTTCAAAAAAGATGTGCCTAATAAATGGGGAAATATGGAATACACCCCCAAATGTCTCTGTGAACATTTCTTATTTTCTTTTTCTTTTTTTTAACTGACATGGGAGAGTTTGAGAAAATGATAACAAATGCGAATAAATTAAAAATGCAAGTAAAAAATACTACAACCACTCTATAAGAGGCACTCAGTTTTCTAACCTTATATTTTTCAAAATTGATGAGTTTTGCTCATGGGGAAATATGGTATACACCCTCCAGATGTCTTTGTGAACACTACTTTGTTATTTGCTTTTTTTTTACAGAGACAGGGAGAGAGTGAGAGAGAGGGATATATTGGGACAAACAGACAGAAATGGAGAGAATTTTTTTTTATTTGCCAGGTAACAAATCAATCATCAGTTATTTGTTGTGACACCTTATGTGTTCATTGACTCCTGTCCCATATGTGCCTTGAACAGGGGGCTACAGCTGATCAAGTGACTGCTAGTTTGAGTCAGCGACCTTGGGATCAAGCTGGTGAGCTTGGCCCAAACGACATGAGCAGTCGCTCAAGCTGGTGCCCTTGGGATCTCAATCGTTGGTCCTTTGCATTCCAGTCAAATGCTGTAACAATTGCGCCATCGCCAGCTCAAGCTGTGAACATTTTTTTCTTTTACTTTCTCCAGATTTTATTTAGTATCCTGGTTCTTACTGTGGGTGGAAAGACTGTGTATTTTAAGGTTCTCTTGCCCTAAAATATATACATCACTGCATTTTTAGATAGGTTTTCTTATGTAGTTTTTATTTCCATTAATTGTGAGATATTTTGTAAATTGAACTGTGATTTTTAGAAGGGGGTCATTTAGGAGTGAATTTCCTTACCTTAAAATAAAAGAGAATTTTAAATCATTTCTATTACTGTTTACTATATTAAGTGTAATGACACCAAGAAACATGATTTTTATCAATTATAAGGTTCGAGGTAGTTGCAATTTGCTTGAAAGAACATACAGGATTATCTGTGGTAAATGTTTCCCAAGTGTGCTTCTCTGCTGCCACCTCGTTTTCACCTTGTGAATAACAGCTCAGAGAAGTTTACCTTGAAAAATACAGCAGTTGAGTGTTGTGCATTATCTATCAATGTTGAATCTAAGGCTATCTAAAAGAAACTTTTATAACTTGCAAATAGAAGGAATTTCTGCTTACTGCTTGCTACTAATTTCAACATTAACTGTAGTGAAAACAAGAGCTATACTTGGTATCATTTCAATGCTCTGAATATGGCTGGAACTTGCTCCATAGCACATACAATAATGGTCTCTGTTACATGTGCTTCTCTGCTGACACCTCGTGTAAATCTCCGGAATCACGCCTTAGTACAGTTTCAAAGGAATAGTTTGGTAGAGGACATTGTCTATAAACGTTGATTCCAATTTGCCATTTCTGTAAAGATTTTGTGAATGCTTTCTGGTTTATATTCTTAAAATCTCTTGGTTCATCTTCTTTTACTTCTTTGTTTTCTGCCATGTTTTCATAAAGCCTTTGAAAGTGCCCATCATATACAAGGCACTGTGCAGGGAACTAATGTCCCTGCACTCAATGACTTCCCATTCTACTCTTATAACTTCTGTCTTTTAAATTCCTTTTATATAAAACTACTTTGTGTATTGCAAAATAGGAAGTGCTTTGATTTGACAGTTATGTTGAATTTTAACAGCTTTTCTATTATAAAAAATGTATTCTTATTGCAGAAGTGCAAGAAAAATGATCTCAAAAACAACAACAGATTTTCATGCAGATATATCTACTGTTCATATTAGGACATTTTCTTTCTGAATTCTTTTTGTACCTGTTATATTTCTCTCTGTATATATACTCAGGTTCACTGGTTGTGTGTACATCTGTGTTCATAGATGTGCATTGTGCATGAGCATATCTCTCTGGGTCCACAATGTCTGTCATTTGTTGCTATCTGTGTACATATGCAAATGACAATTTATTCATTCATTCAGGAAATACTTATTGTATTTCTATTATATGGAGGCACTATACTCGACACTGGTTGCCTATAGTGAAAGAGATAGACTTACTTTATTTCTTTATGAATACTACCCTGTCTTGGGGTAGACAAAAGAAAAAAATATACATAAATAAATAATCGTAAGTTGAAACAAGCACTGTATTTGGTAGTGCAATATCTTTTGTGTCATTTATGATTTATTATGGTGAGGTTCAGTATATTAGTTTCTCAGAATGCAGAGCAGAGACATGAGACTCGGTTTGACAGCAATGCATGTTCTCAGGTATAAAACTGAGAAAATACAGAAGTTATGAATCAAAGACCCTGGGAGGTGTTCTGTGAGGAAAAGAACCTAGATTGTATGTTGTGACCAATGCTCAGATAAATTCTGGTATCCAAGCTTAGGAGGTCTCTCAGTCTGGACTGCTGCGATGGCACAAGGGAAAGTACATGGTAGGAAAGGGGTCACTTTCTGCTAAACAATTAGAAATAGAGTCTATGCCCCTGAAATTTAAGAGCAAAGAAAAGTCTTCTGGTGTCGTCGTCACAGAAGACTAAATTATCATTTTATTTTTAAATTACCTCTGGTTTTCTCTAGTAAAGTTTTTCCCCAAAAGACAATGGCTTGCTCTAACCAGAGAGCTCAGTAGTTAAAGCATCACACCTATACGCTAATGTCATAGGTTTGCTCCTTGGTCAAGGCACATACCGAAACAGATTGATGTTTCTGACTGTCTTTTTCCCCTCTATCCTGCCTCTAACATTAATAAATAAATAAAAGAAAAAATGACAGTGGCTTTTTTGTTGTTTTTGCAGATTAAATTGCATAGAAGAATGAATTATGTTTTTCAAAATCTCACCTCAAGAGGAAACCAATGGTAAGTTTGTAAAGTACCATATTTCCCCATGTAGAGGAAGACTCCCTGTATAAGACGCACCTTAATTTGGGGGCTCAATATTTGAGAAAATGAGAAGAAATGCGCATAAACTGGAGTTGCAAGTAAAAAAAAAATACTACAACCACTGTATAAGAGGCACTCAGTTTTTTAACCCCATATTTTTCAAAATGATGAGTCTTACTCATGGGGAAAAATGGTGTACACCATCCAAATGTCTCTGTGAACTGTTCTTTTTTCTTTTCTTTTTTACAGAGACAGAAAGAGAGTCAAAGAGAGGGATATATAGGGACAGACAGACAGAAATTGAGAGATTTTTTTATTATTTGCCAGGTCACACATCAATCATCAGTTTTTTGTTGTGACACCTTATGTGTTCATTGACTCCTGTCTCAAATGTGCTTTGAACAGTGGGCTACAGCTGATCGAGTGACCACTTGCTCGATTCAGCGACCTTGGGCTCAAGCTGGTTAGCTTTGCTCAAACAACATGAGCCGATGCTCAGGCTAGCGCCCTTGGGATCTCAAACCTGCACCCTTTGCATTCCAGTCAAATGCTCTAAACACTGAGCCATCACCTGCTTAAGTTGTGAACATGTTTTTCTTTTATTTTCTCTGGATTTTATTTATTATCCTGGTTCTTACTGTGTGTAGAAAGGCTGTGTATTTTAAGGTTTTCTTGTGCTAAAATATATACATCACTGCATTTTTCCATAGGTTATCTTATGTATTTTTTATGTCCATAACTTGTAAGTTATTTGGTTTGGGGAATTAGTTCGTAGCGTTTTTATATTTTATTTTATTTTTCAATGATTATTTTGCTGTCTGCCAAAGGGTACATATTCATTTGATAAAACACTTTCTGCTGTACAAAACTGTGTAAATAGTATTTTTGAGTTATTTAATTTTTTATTAGTTTTGAGGCTTAGATTTGGAAAACCAGGAGGCAAAAATCAACATTCTCGACACCTACAACTCTTTGCCTTTCATCGAGGTCAAAACGCTGTGAAGCAGCCCAGGAACATTTGCGACGCATATGTAGAACGTGTCATAGGCGAGTCTACAGCACGGAAATGGTTAGCAAAGTTCAAAAATGGCGACTTTGACGACAATGACACGTCTCGCAGCGGAAGGTTTTCTGAATTCGAAGAAGAACGTCTCAAATCAGTTTTGAAGGATAACAGTCGCCAAACCAGTCATGAATTGGCGGAAAAAATGTACTGCGATCATAAAACGATTCTCAATCACCATCATTCAATGGGATTTACCAAAAAATTGGGAGCCTGGGTGTCTCACGAGCTCAACAAATAAAACAAACAAAGAAAGTCGCCTTCAAATTGCTTCTCAGGATCTCGCCCGCCATCAGGCCACATGTTGTTATAAACAGCGCTTTTTGTACTGAATCATCATGGGAGATGAGAAGTGGTTCCTATACATCAATAAGAAGCACAGAAAGTAGAGGGTGGCTCCAGGAGATACGCCAAAGCCGACATTAAAGCCACACCTTCATCCAAAGAAGATCATGATATGTGTTTGGTGGGACTGGGAGGGCATGGTGCACTGGGAAATGCTCGAAAAAATGCCACTGTCAACAAGGAGCTCTACATTGCCCAGCTTCACTGGGTTATTGAGGCTATTCGACTGAAAAGTCCTGATCGACATGGTCAAACCATACTCCTTCACGACAATGCCAGGTCCAATGTTGAACAAGTTATCAAAGCCGCACTCCAAGAACTCGAATGGGAGGTCCTTCAGGATCCGCCGTATTCTTTGGACCTTGCACCAACAGATTACCTTCTTTTCTGCTCTCTGTCAAACCATTAGAAGGGCGATACCTTCCATAACAGAGAGGTCCTTAAAAACTGGTCCAACAAATTCTTTGACATCAGACTAGGCAATTTTTGGAGGAACGGAATCAACAAGTTGGTCGAGAGATGCAAAGAGGTTGTAAACAGCAACGGCGAATATATAATTGATTAACTTATTGATATAATTATTGTTTTTTGTTTAAATAGAAGTCTTCGGATAAAACGCTATGAACTTATTCCCCAACCAAATATTTTGTAATTTGAACTGTGATTTTGAGAAGGGGGTCATTTAGGAGTGAATTTCCTTACCTTCAAAAATACGAATTTTCAGTTAATTTCTTTTACTGTTTACTATATTAAGTGTAATGACACCAAGAAACATGATTGATATCAATTCTAAGGTTAGAGGTAGTTGAAACTTGCTTGAAAGAACATACAGGATTATCTGTGGTAAATGTTTTCCAAGTGTGCTTCTCTTCTGTAACCTTGTTTTCACCTTGTGTATAACAGCTCAGAACAGTTTACCTTAAAAAATACAGCAGTTGGGTGTTGTGCATTACCTATCAATGTTGAATCCAACGCTATCTAAAAGAAACTTTTAAAACTTGCAAATACATGGAATTTCTGGTTACTGCTTGCTACTAATTTCAACGTTAACTGTAGTGAAAACAAGAGACATACTTGGTATCATTTCAATCCTCTGAATTTGGCTGGAACTTGCTCTATAGCACATACAATAATGGTCTCTGTTACATGTGCTTCTCTGCTGCCACCTCGTGTGCATTTTCGGAATCACGCCTCAGTACAGTTCAAAGGAAGAGTTTGGTAGAGAACATTGTCTATAAACGTTGATTTCAATTTGCCGTTTCTGTAAAGTTTTTGTGTATCCTAAGTGGTTTGTTTTCTTAAAATCTCTCGGTTCATCATCTTTTTCTTCTTTGTTTCCAGACATGCTTTCATAAAGCCTTTGAAAGTGCCCATCATATACCAGGCACTGTGCAGGGAACTCATGTCCCTGCACTCAATGACTTCCTATTCTACTCTTATAACTTCTGTCTTTTAAATTCCTTTTATATAAAACTACTTTGTGTATTGTAAAATAGGATGTGCTTTGATTTGACAGGTATGTTGAATTTTAACAGCTTTTCTATTATAAAAAAATGTATTCTTATTGCAGAAGTGCAAGAAAAATGATCTCAAAAAAACAACAACAGATTTTCATGCAGATATATCTACTGTTCATATTAGGACATTTTCTTTCCGAATTCTTTGTGTACCTGTTATATTTCTCTTTGTATATATACTCAGGTTCACTGGGTGTGTGTACATCTGTGTGCATAGATGTGCATTGCACATGAGCATATCTCTCTGGGTCCACAATATCTGTCATTTGTGGATATCTGTTTACATATGCAAATGACTATTTATTCATTCATCAGGAAATCCTTATTGTATTTCTATTATATGGAGGCACTGTACTCGACACTGGATGCCTATAGTGAATGAGATAGACTTACTTTATGTCTTTATGAATACTACCCTGTCTTGGGGTAGACAGAAGAAAAAATATACATAAATAAAATAATCGTAAGTTGAAACAAGCACTGTATTTGGTAGTGCAATATCTTTTGTGTCATTTATGATTTATTATGGTGAGGTTCAGTATATCAGTTTCTCAGAATGCAGAGCTGAGACATGAGACTCGGTTTCTCAGCAATGCATGTTCTCAGGTATAAAACTGAGAAAATACAGAAGTTATGAATCAAAGACCCTGGGAGGTGTTCTGTGAGCAAAAGAACCTAGCTTGTATGTTGTGACCAATGCTCAGATAAATTCTGATATCCAAGCTTAGGAGGTCTCTCAGTCTGGACTGCTGCCATGGCACAAGGGAAAGTGCATGGTAGGAAAGGGGTCACTTTCTGCTAAACAATTAGAAATAGAGTTTATGCCCCTGAATTTTAAGAGCAAAGAAAAGTCTTCTGGTGTCGTCGTCACAGAAGACTAAATTATCATTTTATTTTTTAATTACCTCTGGTTTTCTCTAGTAAATTTTTTCCCCAAAAGACAATGGCTTGCTCTCACCAGAGAGCTCAGTATTTAATAAGTCACACCTATACGCTATTGTCATAGGTTTGCTCCTGGGTCAAGGCACATACTGAAACAGATTGATGTTTCTGACATCTGATTGTCTTTTTCCCCTCTATTCTGCCTCTAACATTAATAAATAAATAAAAGAAAAATGACAGTGGCTTTTTTGTGGTTGTTTTTGCAGCTTAAATTGCCTAGAAGAATGAATGATGTATTTCAAAATCTCACCTCAAGAAGAAATGAATGGTAAGTTTGAAAGTACCATATATCCCCATGTATAACAATCCTCCCTGTATAAGACGCACCTTAATTTTGGGGCACAAAGTTTGAGACAATGACAACAAATGCGAATATACAGGAAATGCAAGTAAAAATACTACAACCACTGTATAAGAGGCACTCAATTTTCTAACCACATATTTTTCAAAAATGATGAGTCTTACTCATGGGAAAATATGGTATACACTTCCAAATGTCTCTGTGAACAGTTCTTTTTTCTTTTCTTTTTTTACAGACACAAGGAGAGAGTCAAAGAGAGGGATATATAGGGATAGAAAGACAGAAAAGAAGAGATTTTTTTTATTATTTGCCAGGTCACAGATCAATCATCTGTTTTTTCTTGTGACATCTTAAGTGTTCATTGACTGCTGTCTCATATGTGCCTTGAACTGGGGGCTACAGATGAGCGAGGGACCACGTGGTCAAGCCAGCGACCTTGGGCTCAAGCTGGTGAGATTTGCTCAAACGACATGAACCCGACACTCAAGCTGGAGCCCTTGCGATCTCAAACCCGGTCCTTTGCATTCCAGTCAAATGCTCTAACCACTGCGCCTTCGCCTGCTCAAGCTGTGAACATTTTTTTCTTTTATATTCTCTGGATTTTATTTAGTATCCTGGTTCTTAGTATGTGTGGAAAGACTGTGTATTTTAAGGTTTTCTTGCCCTAAAATATATTCATCACTGCATTTTTCCATAAGGTTATCTTACGTATTTTTTATGTCCATAACTTGTAAGCTATTTGCGTTGGAAAATAAGTTCGTAGCGTTTTTATATTTTATTTTATTTTTCAATGATTTGTTTGCTGTCTGGCAAAGGGTAAGTATTCATTTGATAAAACACTTTCTGCTCTACAAAACTATGTAAATTGTATTTTTGAGTTATTTAATTTTTTATTAGTTTTGAGGCTTAGACTTGGAATACCCAGAGGCAAAAATCAACATTCTCGACACCTACACCTCTTTGCCTTTCATCGAGGTCAAAACTCTTCTAAGCAGCCCTGGACATTTGCGACGCATATGTAGAAGGTGTCATAGGCGAGTCTACAGCACGGAAATGGTTTGCAAAGTTCAAAAATGGCGACTTTGAGGACGATGACACGTCCCGCAGTGGAAGGTTTCTGAATTCGAAGAAGAACGTCTCAAATCATTTTGAAGGAGAACAGTCACCAAACCAGTCTTGAATTGGCAGAAAAAATAAACTGCGATCATAAAACGATTCTCAATCACCATCATTCAATGGGATTTACCAAAAAATTGGGAACCTGGGTGCCTCACGAGCTCAACAAAAAAAACAAACAAAGAAAGTCGCCTTTAAATTGCTTCTCAGGATCTATCCCGCCATCAGTCCACATTTTGTTATAAACAGCGCTTTTTGTACTGAATCATCACGGGAGATGAGAAGTGGTGCCTATACATCAATATGAAGCAAAAAAGGAGAGGGTGGCTCCAGGAGATACACCAAAGCCGATATTAAAGCCACACCTTCATCCAAAGAAGATCATGATATGTGTTTGGTGGGACTGGGAGGTCATGGTGCACTGGGAAGTGCTCAAAAAGAATGCCACGGTCAAAAAGGAGCTCTACATTGGTCAGCTACACTGGGTTATTAAGGCTATTCGACTGAAAATTCTTGATCGACATCGTCAAACCATATTCCTTCACGACAACGCCAGGCCCCATGTTGAACAAGTTATCAAAGCCGCACTCCAAGAACTCGAATGGGAGGTCCTTCAGAATTCACCGTATTCTCTGGACCTTGCACCAACCGATTACCTTCTTTTCCGCTCTCTGTCAAACCATATGAAGAGCGATACCTTCCATAACAGAGAGGTCCTTAAAAACTGGTTCAACAAATTCTTTGACATCAGACTAGGCAATTTTTGGAGGAACGGCATCAACAAGTTGGTCGAGAGGTGCGAAGAGGTTGTAAACAGCAACAGCGAATATATAATTGATTAACTTATTGATATAATTATTGTTTTTTGTTTAAATAGAAGTCTTCGGATAAAACGCTACGAACTTATTCCCCAACCAAATATTTTGTAATTTGAACTGTGATTTTGAGAAGGGGTCATTTAGGAGTGAATTTCCTTACCTTCAAAAATAGGGATTTTTAGTTAATTTCTTTTACTGTTTACTATATTAAGTGTAATGACACCAAGAAACATGATTGATATCAATTCTAAGGTTAGAGGTAGTTGAAACTTGCTTGAAAGAACATACAGGATTATCTGTGGTAAATGTTTTCCAAGTGTGCTTCTCTGCTGCCACCTCGTTTTCACCTTGTGTATAACAGCTCAGAACAGTTTACCTTAAAAAATACAGCAGTTGGGTGTTGTGCATTATCTATCAATGTTGAATCCAACGCTATCTAAAAGAAACTTTTAAAACTTGCAAATACATGGAATTTCTGGTTACTGCTTGCTACTACTTTCAACGTTAACTGTAGTGAAAACAAGAGACATACTTGGTATCATTTCAATCCTCTGAATTTGGCTGGAACTTGCTCCATAGCACATACAATAATGGTCTCTGTTACATGTGCTTCTCTGCTGCCACCTCGTGTGCATTTTCGGAATCACGCCTCAGTACAGGTTCAAAGGAAGAGTTTGGTAGAGAACATTGTCTATAAACGTTGATTTCAATTTGCCGTTTCTGTAAAGTTTTTGTGTATCCTAAGTGGTTTGTTTCTTAAAATCTCTCGGTTCATCCTCTTTTTCTTCTTTGTTTCCAGACATGCTTTCATAAAGCCTTTGAAAGTGCCCATCATATACCAGGCACTGTGCAGGGAACTCATGTCCCTGCACTCAATGACTTCCCATTCTACTCTTATAACTTCTGTCTTTTAAATTCCTTTTATATAAAACAACTTTGTGTATTGTAAAATAGGATGTGCTTTGATTTGACAGGTATGTTGAATTTTAACAGCCTTTCTATTATAAAAAAATGTATTCTTATTGCAGAAGTGCAAGAAAAATGATCTCAAAAACAACAACAGATTTTCATGCAGATATATCTACTGTTCATATTAGGACATTTTCTTTCCGAATTCTTTGTGTACCTGTTATATTTCTCTTTGTATATATACTCAGGTTCACTGGTGTGTGTACATCTGTGTGCATAGATGTGCATTGCACATTGCATATCTCTCTGGGTCCACAATATCTGTCATTTGTGGATATCTGTTTACATATGCAAATGACTATTTATTCATTCATCTAGGAAATCCTTATTGTATTTCTATTATATGGAGGCGCTGTACTCGATACTCGATGCCTATAGTGAATGAGATAGACTTACTTTATGTCTTTATGAATACTACCCTATCTTGGGGTAGAGAGAAGAAAAAATATACATAAATAAAATAATTGTAAGTTGAAACAAACACTGTATTTGGTAGTGCTATATGTTTTGTGTCCTTTATGATTTATTATGGTGAGGTTCAGTATATCAGTTTCTCAGAATGCAGAGCTGAGACATGAGACTCGGTTTCTCAGCAATGCATGTTCTCAGGTATAAAGCTGAGAAAATACAGAAGTTATGAATCCAAGACCCTGGGAGGTTTTCTGTGAGCAAAAGAACCTAGCTTGTATGTTGTGACCAATGCTCAGATAAATATTGATATCCAAGCTTAGGAGGTCTCTCAGTCTGGACTGCTGCCATGGCACAAAGGAAAGTGCATGGTAGGAAAGGAGTCACTTTCTGCTAAACTCTTAGAAATAGATTTTATTGCCCTGAATTTTAAGAGCAAAAAAAATTCTTCTGGTGTCGTCATCACAGAAGACTAAATTATCATTTTATTTTTTAATTACCTCTGGTTTTCTCTAGTAAATTTTTCCCCAAAAGACAATGGCTTGCTCTCACCAGAGAGCTCAGTATTTAATATGTCACACCTATACGCTTTTGTCATAGGTTTGCCCCTGGGTCAAGGCACATACTGAAACAGATTGATGTTTCTGACATCTGATTGTCCTTTTCCACCTCTATTCTGCCTCTAACAATAGTAAATAAATAAAAGAAAAATAACAGTGGCTTTTTTGTGGTTGTTTTTGCAGCTTAAATTGCCTAGAAGAATGAATGATGTATTTAAAAATCCCACCCCAAGAAGAAATGAATGGTAAGTTTGAAAGTACCATATATCCCCAAGTATAACAATCCTCCCTGTATAAGACGCACCTTAATTTTGGGGCACAAAGTTTGAGACAATGACAACAAATGCGAATAAACTGGAAGTGCAAGTAAAAAAAAAATACTACAACCACTGTATAAGAGGCACTCAGTTTTCTAACCGCATATTTTTCAAAAATGATGAATATTACTCATGGGGAAATATTGTATACACCATCCAAATGTCTCTGTGAACTGTTCTTTTTTCTATTCTTTTTTTACAGAGACAGAAAGAGAGTCAAAGAGAGGGATATATTGGGACAGACAGACAAAAATGGAGATTTTTTTTTATTATTTGTCAGGTCACGGATCAATCATTAGTTTTTTGTTGAGACACCTTATGTGTTCATTGACTCCTGTCTCATATATTCCTTGCACAGTGGGCTACAGCTGATCGAGTGACCGCTTGTTCGATCCAGCGACCTTGCGCTCAAGCTGGTGAGCTTTGCTCAAACGACGTGAGCCGACGCTTAAACTGGCGACCTTGGGATCTCAATCCTGCGTCCTTTGCATTTCAGTCAAATGCTCTAACCACTGCACCATTACCTGCTCAAGCTGTGAACATATTTTTCTTTTATTTTCTCTGGATTTTATTTAGTATCCTGGTTCTTACTGTGGGTGGAAAAGCTGAGTATTTTAAGGTTTTCTTGCCCTAAAATATATTCATCACTGCATTTTTCCATTGGTTATCTTACGTATTTTTTATGTCAATAACTTGTAAGCTATTTGGGTTGGGGAATAAGTTCGTAGCGTTTTTATATTTTATTTTATTTTTCAATGATTTGTTTGCTGTCTGGCAAAGGGTAAGTATTCATTTGATAAAATACTTTCTGCTCTACAAAACTATGTAAATTGTATTTTTGAGTTATTTAATTTTTTATTAGTTTTGAGGCTTAGACTTGGAATACCCAGGAGGCAAAAATCAACATTCTCGTCACCTACACCTCTTTGCCTTTCATCGAGTTCAAAACTCTTCCAAAGAAGCCTGGGACATTTGCGAAGCATACGTAGAAGTTGTCATAGGCAAGTCTACAGCATGGTAATGGTTTGCAAAGGTCAAAAATGGCGACTTTTATGACGATGACACGTCCCGCAGTGGAAGGTTTTCTGAATTCAAAGAAAAACGTCTCAAATCATTTTTGAAGAACAACAGTCACCAAACCAGTCTTGAATTGGCAGAAAAAATAAACTGCAATCATAAAACGATTCTCAATCACCATCAATCAATGGGATTTACCAAAAAATTTGAAGCCTGGGTGCCTCACGAGGTCAACAAAAAAAAACAAAACAAAAAAAGTTGCCTTCAAATTGCTTCTCAGGCTCTCGCCCGCCATCAGACCACACGTTGTTATAAACAGCGCTTTTTGTACCGAATCATCACGGGAGATGAGAAGTGGTGCCTATACATCAATATGAAGCAAAGAAAGGAGTGGGTGGTTCTAAAAGATATGCCAAAGCTGACAGTCAAGCCACAGCTTCATCCAAAAAAGATCATGATATGTGTTTTGTGGGACTGGGTGGACATGGTGCACTAAAAAATGCTCGAAAAGAATGCCATGGTCAACAAGGAGCTCTACATTGCCCACCTACACCGGGTTATTGAGGATATTCGACTGAAAAGTCCTGATCGACATGGTCAAACCATACTCCTTCACGACAACGCCAGGCCCCATGTTGAACAAGTCATCAAAGCCGCACTCCAAGAGCTCGAATGGGAGGTCCTTCAGCATGCGCCATTTTCTCCGGACCTTGCAACAACCGATTACCATCTTTTCCGCTCCCTGTCAAACTATATGAAGGGCGATACCTTCCATAACACAGAGGTCCTTAAAAACTGGTTCAACAAATTCTTTGACACCAGTCCAAGCAATTTTGGAGGAACTGCATCAACAAGTTGGTTGAGTGTTTCGAAGAGGTTGTAAACAGCAACAGCGAATATATAATTGATTAACTTATTGATATAATTGTTGTTTTTTGTTTAAATAATATCTTCGGATAAAACGCTATGAACTTATTCCCCAAACAAATATTATTTAATTTGAACTGTGATTTTGAGAAGGGGTCATTTAGAAGTGAATTTCCTTACCTTCAAAAAAAGGAAATTTTTAGTTAATTTCTATTACTGTTTACTATATTAAGTGTAATGACACCAAGAAATACGATTGATATCAATTCGAATGTTAGAGGTAGTTGAAACTTGCTTGAAAGAACATACAGGATTATCTGTGGTAAATGTTTCCCAAGTGTTCTTTTCTGCTGCCTCCTCGTTTTCACCCTGTGAATAACAGCTCAGAGCAGTTTACCTTGAAAACCACAGCAGTTGGGTCATGTGCATTATCTCAATGTTGAATCTAACGCTATCTAAAAGACTCTTTTAAAACTTGCATATACAAGGAATTTCTGGTTACTGCTTGTTACTACTTTCAACGTTAACTGTAGTGAAAACAAGAGACATACCTGGTATCATTTCAATCCTCTGAATTTAGCTGGAACTTGCTCCATAGCACATACAATAATGGTCTCTGTTACATGTGCTTCTCTGCTGCCACCTCGTGTGCATATTCGGAATCACGCCTCAGTACCGGTTCAAAGGAAGAGTTTTGTAGAGAACATTGTCTCTAAACGTTGATTTCAATTTGCCGTTTCTGTAAAGTTTTTGTGTAACCTAAGTGGATTGTTTTCTTAAAATCACTCGGTTCATCGTATTTTCTTTCTTTGTTTCCAGACATGCTTTCATAAAGTCTTTGAAAGTGCCCATCATATACCAGGCACTTGTGTAGGGAACTCATTTCCCGGCACTCAATGACTTCCCATTCTACTCTTTAAATTCTGTCATTTTATTTTCTTTTATATAAAACTACTTCGCGTATTGTAAAATAGGATGTGCTTTGATTTGACAGTTATGTTGAATTTTAACAGCTTTTCTTTTATAAAAAATGTATTCTTATTGCAGCAGTGCAAGAAAAATGATCTCAAAAGTAACAACAACAGGTTTTCATACAGATATATCTACTGTTTACATTAGGACAATTTCATTCTGAATTCCTTATGTACTTGTTATTTTTCTCTTTGTGTACATATTCAAGTTCACTGGGTGTGTGTACATCTGTGTGCATAGATGTGCATTGCACATGAGCATATCTCTCTGGGTTCAAAGTGCATATCATTTGTGGATATCTGTGTATGTATGCAAATGTCTATATATTCATTCATTCAGGAAACACTTATTTTATTTCTATTATGTGCCAGGCACTGTGCTTGACACTGGAAGCCTATAGTGAATGAGATAGACTTTCTTTCCGTCTTTATGAATACTACACGGACCTTGGTTAGACAGAAAAAATATATACATAAATAAAATAATCGTAAGTTGAAACAAGCACTGTATTTGGTAGTGTAATATCTTTGGTGTCAGTTATGATTTATTATGGCGAGGTATATTGTATCACTTTCTTAAAAGGCAGTGCTGAGAAATAAGACTCGGTTTTACAGCAATGCGTTTTCTCAGGTATAAAACTGAGAAAATATACAAGTTATGATTCAAAGACCCTGGGAGGTGTTCTGTGAGCAAAAGACCCTAGCTTGTATGTTATGACCAATGCTCAGATAAATTCTGATGTCCAAGTTTAGGGTGTCTTTAAGTCTGGACTGCTGCCAAGGCACAAGCAAAAGCGCTTGTCAGAAAAGGGGTCACTTTCTGCTAAACAATTAGAAATATTGTTTATGCCCCTGAATTTTAAGAGCAATAAATGTCTTCTGGTGTTGTCACCACAGAAGACTAAATTAACATTTTATTTTTAATAACCTCTGGTTTTCTCCAGTAAATATTTTCTCCAAAATCAATGGCTAGCTCTCACCAGAGAGCTCAGTAGTTAATACGTCACACCTATATGCTATTTTCATAGGTTTGCTCCTGAGTCAAGGCACATACTGAAACAGATTGATGTTTCTGAGTATCTGATTGTCTTTTTCCTCCATTATTCTGCCTCTAACATTAATAAATAAATTAAAAAAATGACAGTGGCTTTTTTTGTTGTTTTTGCAGCTTGAATTGCCTAGAATAATGAATGATGTATTTCAAAATCTCACCCCAAGAAGAAATGAATGGTAACTTTGAAAGTACCATATATCCCCATGTATAACAAGCCTCCCTGTATAAGACGCACCTTAATTTTGGGGCACAAAGTTTGAGAAAATGACAACAAATGCGAATAAACAGGAAATGCAAGTAAAAATACTACAACCACTGTATAAGAGGCACTCAATTTTCTAACCCCATATTTTTTAAAAATGATGAGTCTTACTCATGGGGAAATATGGTATACACTCTCCAAATGTCTCTGTGAACAGTTCTTTATTCTTTTCTTCTTTTACAGACACAGGGAGAGAGTCAGAGAGAGGGATATATAGGGACAGAAAGACAGAAAAGTAGAGATTTTTTTTATTATTTGCCAGGTCACAGATCAATCATCTGTTTTTTGCTGTGACATCTTAGGTGTTCATTGACTCCTGTCTAATATGTGCCTTGAACAGGGGGATACAGATGAGCGAACAACCACGTGTTCGAGCCAGCAACCTTGAGCTCAAGCTGGTGAGATTTGCTCAAATGACATGAGCCCGACGCCCTAGCTGGCGCCCTTGGGATCTCAAACCTGGGTCCTTTGCATTCCAGTCAAATGCTCTAACCACTGCGCCTTCGCCTTCTCAAGCTGTGAACAGTTTTTTCTTTTACGTTCTCTGGATTTTATTTAGTATGCTGGTTCTTAGTATGTGTGGAAAGACTGTGTATTTTAAGGTTTTCTTGCCCTAAAATATATTCATCACTGCATTTTTCCATAGGTTTCATTAAGTAGTTTATATTTCCATTAATTGTAAGGTATTTTGTAACTTGAACTGTGATTTTGAGAAGGGGTCGTTTAAGAGTGACTTTCCACACCTTAAAAAAAAAAGGATTTTTAGTTAATTTCTATTACTGTTGACTATATTAAGTGTAATGTCACCAAGAAACATGATTTAGATCAATTCTAAGGTTAGATGTAGTTGAAACTTCCTTGAAAGTACATATAGGATTATCTGTGGTAAATGTTTCCCAATTGCCTTCTCTGCTGCCACCTCGTTTTCACCTTGTGAATAACAGCTCATAGCAGTTTACCTTGAAAAATACAGCAGTTGGGCGTTGTGCGTTATCTATCAATGTTGAATCCAAGACTCGCTAAAAGAAACTTTTATAACTTGAAATTAGAAGGAGTTTCTGGTTACTTCTTGCTACTACATTCAACGTTAACTGTAGTGAAAACAAGAGATATACGTGGTATCATTTCAGCCCTATGAATTTGGCTGCAACTTGCTCCATAGCAAACCCAATAATGGTCTCTGTTACAAGTGCTTCTCTGCTGCCACCTGGTGTGTATCTTAGGAATCACGCCTCACTAAAGGTTCAAAGGAATAGTTTGGTAGGAACATTGTCTATAAACGTTGATTTCAATTTGCCGTTTATGTAAACATTTTGTGTATTCTTAGTGGTTCGTTTTTTTTAAATCTCTCGGTTCAAGCTCTTTCTCTTCTTTGTTTTCAGCCATGCTTTTATAAAGCCTTTGAAAGTGCCCATCATATACCAGGCTCTTGCGTAGGGAACTCATTTCCTGGCAATCAATGACTTCCCATTCTACTCTTTTAAATTCTGTCATTTTATTTTCTTTATATAAAACTACTTCGTGTATTGTAAAATAGGATGTGCTTTAATTTGACAGGTATGTTGAATTTTAACAGCTTTTCTATTATAAACTAATGTGTTCTTATTGCAGAAGTACAAGAAAAATGATCTCAAAAGCAACAACAACAAGTTTTCATACAGATATATCTACTGTTCATATTAGGACATTTTCTTTCTCAATTCTTTGTGTACTTTTTATATTTCTCTTTGTGTACATATTCAAGGTCACTGAGTGTGTGTACATTATGTGCATAGATGTGCATTGCACATGAGCATACCTCTTTGGGTTCAAAGTGCCTGTCACTTGAGGATATCTGTGTATGTATGCAAATGACTATTTATTCATTCATTCAGGAAACACTTATTTTATTTCTATTATGTGCCAGGCACTGTGCTTGACACTGGAAGCCTATAGTGAATGAGATAAACTTTCTTTCCCAATTTATGAATACTAAACTATGACCTGGCGTAGACAGAGAAAAATATACATAAATAAAATAATTGTAAGTTGAAACAAGCACTGTATTTGGTAGTGTAATATCTTTGGTGTCAGTTATGATTTATTATGGCGAGGTTCATTGTATCAGTTTCTCAGAAGGCAGAGCTGAAGAATAAGACTCGGTTTTTCAGCAATGCCTGTTCTCAGGTATAAAACTGAAAAAATATAGAAGTTATGATTCAAAGACCCTGGGAGGTGTTCTGTGAGGAGAAGAACCTAACTTGTATTTTATGACAAATGCTCAGATAAATTCTGATGTCCAAGTTTAGGAGGTCTTTTAGTCTGGACTGCTTCCAAGGCACAAGCAAAAGCACTTGTTAGAAAAGGGGTCACTTTCTGTTAAACTATTAGAAAAATTGTTTATGCCCCTGAATTTAAAGAGCTAAAAATCTTCTGGTGTTTTCACCGCAGAAGACTAAATTATCATTTTATTTTTTAGTTACCTCTTGTTTTCTCTAGTAAATATTTTCTATAAAACTCAATGGCTTGCTCTCACCAGAGAGCTCAGTAGTTAAAACGTCATACCTATAAGCTATTGTCATAGGTTTGCTCCTGGGTCAAGTTACATACTGAATCAAATTGATGTTTCTTATTATCTGATTGTCTTTTTCCCCCTTTGTTCTGCCTCTAACATTAATAAATAAATTAAGAAAAATGACAGTGGCTTTTTTGTTGTTGTTTTTGCAGCTTAAATTGCTTTGAAGAATGAATGATGTATTTCAAAATCTCACTCCAAGAAGAAATGAATGGTAAGTTTGAAAACACCATATGTCCCCATTTATAACAAGCCTCCCTGTATAAGACGCATCTTAATTTTGGGGCACAAATTTTGAGAAAATTAGAAGAAATGCGAAAGACGGGAATTGCAATTAAAAATAAATACTGCAACCACTGTATAAGAGGCTCTCAGTTTTCTAACCCCATATTTTTCAAAAATGATGAGTCTTACTCATTGGTAAATATGGTATACCCCCTCCAAATGTCTCGGTGAATTTTTCTTTTTTCTTTTCTTTTTTACAGAGACCGGGAGAAAGTTAAAGAGAGAGATATATATGGACAGAGAGACAGAAATGAAGAGAATTTTTTATTATTTGCCAGGTCACAGATCAATCATTAGTTTTTTGTTGTGACACCTTTTGTCTTCATTGACTCCTGTCTCCTATGTGCCTTGAACAGTGGGCTACAGCTGATCTAGTGACCGCTTGCTCAATGCAGCGACCTCGGCCTCAAGCTGGTGAGCTTTGCTCCAACGACATGAGCCATCGCTCAAGCTGGCGCCCTTGGGATCTCAAACCTGGGTCCTTTTGCATTCTATTCAAATGCTTTAACCACTGCACCATCTCCTGCTCAAGCTGTGAACATTTTTTTTTTATTTTCTATATATTTTATTTAGTATCCTGGTGTTTATTGTGGGTGGAAAGGCTGTGTATTTTAAGGTTTTCTTGCCCTAAAATATATTCATCACTGCATTTTTCTATAGGTTTCCTTATGTAGTTTTTATTTCTATAACTTATAAGCTATTTGGGTTGGGGAATAAGTTTGTAGCATTTTTATATTTTCTTTTATTTTACAAGGATTTGTTTGCTGTTCAGAAAAGGGTAAGTATTCAGTCGATAAAACTCTTTCTGCTCTACTAAACTATGTTAATTGTTTTTTTGAGTTATTTAATTTTTTATTTGTTTTGAGGCTTAGAAATGAAATACCCAGGAGGCAAAAATCAACATTTCGACACCTTCTCTTCATTGCTTTTCATCAAGGTCAAAAAGCTGCTGAAGCAGCCAGGGACATTTGCGACGTGTATGCAGAAGGTGTCTTAGGCGAGTCTACAGCATGGAAATGGTTTGCAAAGATCAAAAATGGCGACTTTGACGTTGATGACATGTCCCACAGGGGAAAGTTTTCTGAATTCGATGAAGAATGACTCAAATCACTTTTGAAGGAGAATGGTCGCCAAAACAGTCATGAATTTGCGAAAAAAATGAACTGCGGTCATGAAACGATTCTCAATCACCCTCATTCAATGGGATTTACCGAAAAATTGGGAGCCTGGGTGCCTCACGAAATCTATGAAAAAATAGAAAGAAAGTCGCCTTCAAATGGATTCTCAGCATCTCGCCCGCCATTGAGCAACACGTGGTTTTAAACAGCGCATTTTGTACTGAATTGTCATAGGAAATGAGAAATGGTGCCTATACATCAATAGGAAGCAAAGAAAGGAGTGGGTGTCTCCAGGAGTTACGTCAAAGCAGAGAGTCAAGTCGGACCTTCATTTAAAGAAGAACATGATATCCGTTTGGCGGGACAGGGAGGGCATGTTGCACTGAGAAGTGCTCGAGAAGAATGCCACGGTCAACAAGGAGCTCGGCATTGCCCAGCTACACCGCGTGAATGAAACTATTCCACTGAAAAGACCTGATCGACATGGTCAAACCATACTCCTTCAAGAGAGGGACAGACCCCATGTTGCACAATTCGTCAAAGCTACACTCCAAAGCTCGAATGGGAGGTCCTTCTGCATCCACCGTATTCTGCGGACCGTGCATTGACTGATTACCATCTTTTCCGCTCTCTGTCAAACCATATGAAGTTCGTTACCTTCTATAACAAAAAGGTCCTTAAAAACCGGCTCAACAAATTCTTTTACACCAGACCAGGTGACTTTTGGAGGAACAGCATCAAAAAATTGGTCAAGAGGTGGGAAGACGTTGTAAACAGCAATGATGAATAAATAATTGATTAACTTATTGATATAATTACTATTCCTTTTAAATAAAAATCTTCGGTTAAAACGCTACAAACTTATTCCCGAACCAAATATTTTGTAACTTGAAATGTGAATTTGAGAAGAGGGCCATTTAGGAGTGAATTTCATTACATTAAATAAAAGGAATTTTCACTTAATTTCTATTCCTGTTTAATATATTAAGTGTAGTGACAACAAGAATCATGATTTACATCAATTCTCAGGTTACAGGTAGTTGAAACTTGCTTGAAAGAACATACAAGATTATCTGTGGTAAATGTTTCCCAAATGAGCTTCTCTGCTGCCACGTTGTTTTCACCTTTTGAGTAACAGCTCAGAGCAGTTTACCTTGAAAAATACAGCAGTTGGGTGTTGTGCGTTTTCTATCAATGTTGAATCCAAGGCTATCTAAAAGAAACTTTTATACCTTGCAAATAGAAGGAATTTCTGGATACTGCTTGCTACTACTTTCAATGTTAACTGTAGTGAAAAGAAGAAATATACTTGGTATTATTTCAATCTTGTGAATTTGGCTGGAACTTGATCCATAGAACATACAATAATGGTCTCCGTTACAAGTGCTTCTCTGCTGCCACCTCGTGTGCATCTTCGGAATCACGCCTTAGTACAGGTTTAAAGGAAGAGTTTGGTAGAGATCATTTTCTATAAACGTTGATTCCAATATACCATTACTGTAAAGTTTTTCTGTATCCTTAGTGATTTGTATTCTTAAAATCTCTCGGTGCATCCCCTTTTTCTTCTTTGTTTCCAGCCATACTTTCATAAAGCCTTTGAAAGTACCCATCATATACCAGGCACAGTGCAAGGAACTCATGTCCTTGCTTTCAAAGACTTCCTATTCTACTCTTTCTACTTTTCTCTTTTTAATTCCTTTTATATAAAACTACTTCTTGTATTGTAAAATAAAATGTGCTTTGATTTGACAGGTATGTTGAATTTTAACAGCTTTTCTATTATAAAAAAATGTATTCTTATTGCAGAAGTGCAAGAAAAATGATCTCAAAAACAACAACAGATTTTCATACAGATATATCTTCTCTTCATATTAGGACATTTTCTTTCCGAATTTTTTGTGTACCTATTATATTTTTCTTTGTCTATATACTCAGGTTCACTGGGTTTGTGTACATCTGTGTGCATAGATGTGCATTGCACAAGAGCATATCTCTCTGGGTCCACAGTGACTGTCATTTGTGGAAATCTGTGTATGTATGCAAATGACTATTTATTTATTCATTCATTCAGGAAACACTTATTGTATTTCTATTATGTGCCAGGCACATTGTTCGACACTGGATGCCTATAGTGAATGAGACAGACTTCCTTTCTGTCTTTATGAATACTACACTGTCCTGGGGTAGACAGAAGAAAAAAATATACGTAAAGAAAATAATCATAAGTTGAAACAAGCACTGTATTTGGTAGTGAAATATCTTTGGTGTCAGTTATGATATATTATGGTGCAGTTCAGTATATCAGTTTCTCAGAAAGCAGAGCTGAGACATAAGACCCGGTTTTCCAGCAATGAGTGTTCTCAGGGATAAAACTAAGAATATGGAGAAGTTATGAATCAAAGACCTTTGAGGTGTTCTGTCAGCACAAGAACCTAGCTTGTGTGTTATGACCAATGCTCAATTAAATTCTGATGTCCAAGCTTAGGAGGTCTCTCAGTCTAGACTGCTGCCACGGCACAAGAGAAAGTGCATGTTAGGAAAGGGGTCACTTTCTACCAAACAATTTGAAATGGTGCATATGCCTCTGAATATTAAGGGCAAAGAAATGTCTTCTGGTGTTGTCGCCACAGAAGAGTAAATTCGCATTTTATTTTTTAGTTACCTATGGATTTCTCTAGTAACATTTATCTCAAAAGACAATGGCTTGCTCTCAACAGAGAGCTCAGTAGTTAAAGCATCACACTTATATGCTAATGTCATAGGTTTGCTCCGCGACAAGGCACATACCAAAACAGATTGATGTTTCTGAGTATCTGCTGTCTTTCTACCCCTCTATCCTAACATTTTTTCGTCAATAAATAAATAGAAGAAAAACGACAGTGGCTTTTTTGTTGTTTTTGCAGCTTAAATTGCATAGAAGAATGAACTATGTTTTTCTAAATCTCACCCCAAGAGGAAATCAATGATAAGTTCATAAAGTACCATATTTCCCCAATTATAAGAAGCCTTCCTGTATAAAACGCACCTTAATTTTGGGGCACAAATTTTGAGAAAATGAGAAGAAATGCGCATAAAATGAAATTGCATGTAAAAAAATACTACAATCACTGTTTAAGGGGTACTCAGTTTTCTAACCCCATATTTTTCAAAAATGATATGTCTTCCTAGTGAGGAAATATGGTATAAACCCTCCAAATGTCTCTGTGAACTGTTCTTTTTTCTTTTCTTTTCTTTTTACAGAGACAGAGAGAGAGTCAAAGAGAGGGATATATAGGGACAGACAGACAGACAGAAATGGAGAGATTTTTTTATTCTTTGCCAGGTCACAGATCAATCATCAGTTTTTTGTTGTGACACCTTATGTGTTCATTGACTCCTGTCTCATATGTGCCTTGAACAGTGGGCTACAGCTGAAGGATTGACTGCTTGCTCGATCCAGCGACCTTGGGCTCAAGCTGGTGAGCTTTGTTCCAATCACATGAGCCGTCGCTCAACCTGACGCCTATGGGATCTCAAACCTGGGTCCTTTGCATTCCAGTCAAATGCTCTAACCACTGTGCTAATCGCCTGCTCAAGCTGTGAACGTTTTTACTTTTATTTTCTCTGGATTTTTTTTAGTGTCCTGGTGTTTACTGTGGGTGGAAAGGCTGTGTATTTTAAGGCTTTCTTGCCCTAAAATATATTCATCACTGCATTTTTCCATATGATTCCTTATGTAGTTTTATTTCCATTACTTGTAAGCTATTTGGGTTGGGGAATAAGTTCATAGCGTATTTATATTTTGTTTTATTTTACAAGGATTTGTTTGCTGTTTGGCAAAGGTTAAGTATTCATTCGATAAAACTCTTTCTGCTCTACAAATATATGTAAATTGTATTTTTGAGTTATTTAATTTTTTATTAGTTTTGAGGCTTAGAAATGGAATATTCAGGAGGCAAAAATCAACATTTTTGTCACCGGCTCTTCTTTGCTTTTCATAGAGGTCAAAAGGCTGCTGAAGAAGCCCAGTATATTTGCGCTGTGTATGGAGAAGGTGTCATAGGTGAGTCTACAGCACAGAAATGTTTTGCAAAGTTCAAAAATGGCGACTTTGACTTTGATGACACGTCCCACAGAGGAAGGTTTTCTGAATTCGATGAAGAAAGACTCAAATCATATTTGAAGGGGAACGGTTGCCAAACCTGTCAGAAATTGGTGAAATAATGAACTGTGATCTTAAAACGATTCTCAATCACCTTCATTCCATGGGATTTACCGAAAAACTGGGAGCCTATGTGCCTCACGAGCTCAATGAAAAAAAGCAAAGAAAGTCGCCTTCAAATTGCTTCTCAGCCTCGCGCACACCATCGAGCAACACGTGGTCATAAACAGCGTTTTTTGTACTGAATCATCATGGGAGATGAGAAATGGTGCCTATACATCAATATGAAGCAAAGAAAAAAGTGGATGGCTCCAGGAGATATGTCAAATCCAAGAGTCAAGCTGGACCTACATCGTCAAATCCAAGACTCAAGCTAGACCTACATTCAAAAAAGATCATGATATGTGTTTGGTGAAACTGGGAGGGCATGGTCCACTGGGAAATGCTCGAGAAGAATACCACGGTCAACAAGGAGATCTACATTGCCCAGCTACACCGCGTGAATGAGGCTTTTCGACTAAAAGGCCTGATCGACTTGGTCAAACCATACTCTTTCATGACAAGGACAGGCCCCATGTTGCACAAGTCGTCAAAGCCACACTCCAAGAGCTCGAATGGGATGTCCTTCAGCATCCGCTGTATTCTCCAGACCTTGCACCGACAGATTACCATCTTTTCCACTCTCTGTCAAATCAAGAGGAAGTGTGTTACCTTCGATTTGAAAGAGGTCCTTAAAAACTGGCTCAACAAATTCTCTGACAGCAGACCAGGTGATTTGTGTAGGAACAGCATCAACAAATTGGTCGAGAGGGGGGAAGAGGTTGGAAAGAGCAATGGAAATAAATAATTGATTAAATTATTTATATAATTTTTGTTTCTTTTAAATAAAAATTTTCGGTTAAAACGCTATGAACTTATTCCCCAACCAAATATTTTTTAACTTGAAATGTGATTTTGAGAAGAGTGTCATTTAGGAGTGAATTTCCTTAACTTAAAAAAAAAAAGGATTTTCTGTTAATTTTTATTCCTGTTTCCTATATTAAGTGTAATGACAACAAGAATCATGATTTATATCAATTCTAAGGTTAGATGTAGTTGAAACTTCCTTGAAATAACATACAGGATTATCTGTGGTAAATGTATCCCAAGTGTGCTTCTCTGCTGCCACGTCGTTTTAACCTTTGGGTATAGCTCAGAGCAATTGACCTTGAAAAATACAGCAGTATGGTGTTGTTCATTTTCTATCAATGTTGAATCCAAGGCTATCTAAAAGTAACTTTTATACCTTGCAAATAGAAGGAATTTCTGGTTACTGCTTGCTACTACTTTCAACGTTAACTGTAGTGAAAACAAGAGATATACTTGGTATTTCAATCTTCTGAATTTGGATGGAACTTGATCCATAGAACATACAGTAATGGTCTCTGTTACAAGTGCTTCTCTGCTGCCACATCGTGTGCATCTTCGGAATCACGCCTCAGTACAGGTTCAAAGGAATAGTTTGGTAGAGAACATTTTCTATAAATGTTGATTCCAATTTGCCGTTTCTGTAAAGTTTTTCTGTATTCTTAGTGGTTTATATTCTTAAAATGTCTCAGTTCATCCCCTTTTCCTTTTGTTTCCAGCCATGCTTTCATAAAGCCTTTGAAAGTGCCCATGATAAACCAGGCACTGTGCTAGGAACTCATGTCCCTGCATTCAAGGACTTCCTATTCTACTCTTTTAATTTTTGTCTTTTTAATTCCTTTTATACAAAACTACTTCTTGTATTGTAAAATAGGATGTGCTTTGATTTGAAATGTATGTTGAATGTTAACAGCTTTTCTATTACAAATCACTGTATTCTTATTGCACAAGTGTAAGGAAAATGATCTCAAAAACAACAACATATTTTCATACTGATATATCTACTGTTCATATTAGGACATTTTCTTTCCGTATTCTCAGTGTACCTATTATATTTCTCTTGGTGTATATACTCAGGTTCACTGGGTGTGTGTACATCTGTGTGCATAGATGTGCATTGCACATGAGCATATCTCTCTGGGTTCAAAGTGCCTATCATTTGTGGCTATCTGTGTATGTATGCAAATGACTACTTATTCAATCATTGAGGAAACACTTATTGTATTTCTATTATGTGCCAGGAACAGTGCTCGACACTGGATGCTTATAGTGAATGAGATAGACTTAGTTTCTGTCTTTATAAATACTACACTGTCCTGGGGTAGACAGAAGAAAAAAATATACATAAAGAAAATAATCATAAGTTGAAACAAGCACTGTATTTGGCAGTGCAATATCTTTGGTGTCAGTTATGATATATTATGGCGAGGTTCAGTATATCAGTTTTTTAGAAAGCAGAGCTGAGACATAAGACCCGGTTTCCCAGAAATGCGTGTTCTCAGGTATAAAACTGAGAATATAGAGAAGTTATGAATTAAAGACCTTTTGAGGTGTTCTGTGAGCAAAAGAACTTAGCTTGTGTGTTATGACCAATGCTCAATTAAATTCTGATGTCCAATCTTAATAGGTCTCTCAGTCTAGACTGCTGCCACGGCACAAGAGAAAGTGCATATTAGGAAAGGGATCACTTTCTACTAAACAATTTGAAACAGTGCTTATGCCCCTGAATTTTAAGAGCAAAGAAATGTCTTCTGGTGTTGTCGCCACAGAAGACTAAATTCCCATTTTATTTTTTTTTACCACTGGTTTTCTCTAGTAAAATTTTTCCCCAAAAGAAAATGGCTTGCTCTCACCAGAGAGCTCAGTAGTTAAAGCATCACACTTATATGCTAATGTCATAGGTTTGCTCCTGGGTCAAGTCACATACCAAAACAGATTGATGTTTCTGACTATCTGTCTGTCTTTCTACCCCTCTATCCTAACATTTTCATCAATAAATAAATAGAAGAAAAACGATAGTGGCTTTTTTGTTGTTGTTTTTGCAGCTTAAATTGCATAGAAGAATGAACTATGTTTTTCTAAATCTCACCCCAAGAGGAAATCAATGATAATTTCACAAAGTACCCTATTTCCCCAATTATAAGAAGCCTCCCTGTATAAAACGCACCTTAATTTTGGGGCACAAATTTTGAGAAAATGAGAAGAAATGCCCATAAAAGAAATTGCAAATAAATAGATACTACAATCACTGTATAATAGGCACTCAGTTTTCTAACCTCTTATTTTTCAAAAATGATATGTCTTACTCATGAGGAAATATGGTATAAACCCTCCAAATGTCTCTGTGAAGTGTTCTTTTTTTTCTTTTCTTTTCTTTTTACAGAGACAGAGAGAGAGTCAAAGAGAGGGATATATAGGGACCGACAGACAGAAATGGAGAGATTTTTTTATTCTTTGCCAGGTCACAGATCAATCATCAGTTTTTTGTTGTGACACCTTATGTGTTCATTGACTCCTGTCTCATATGTGCCTTGAACAGTGGGCTACAGCTGAACGATTGACTGCTTGCTCGATCCAGCGACCTTGGGCTCAAGCTGGTGAGCTTTGCTCCAATCACATGAGCCGTCGCTCAACCTGGCGTCTTTGGGATCTCAAACCTGGGTCCTTTGCATTCCAGTCAAATGTTCTCACCACTGTGCAATTGCCTTCTCAAACTGTGAACATTTTTTCTTTTATTTTCTCTGGATTTTTTTAATATCCTTGTGCGTACTGTGGTTGGAAAGGCTGTGTATTTTAAGGTTTTGTTGCCCTAAAATATATTCATCACTGAATTTTTTTATAGGTGTCCTTATATAGTTTTTATTTCCATTAATTTTAAGCTGTTTGGGTTGGGGAATAAGTTTATAGCGTTATTATATTTTCTTTCATTTTTACAAGGAGTTGTTTGCTGATTGGCAAAGGGTAAGTATTCATTCGATAAAACTCTCTTTCCTATACAAAACTATGTTAATTGTGTTTTTGAGTTATTTAATTTTTTATTAGTTTTAAGGCTTAGAAATGGAATACCAAGGAGGCAAAAATCAAAATTTTGTCACCTGCTTTTCATCGAGGTCAAAAAGCTGCTGCAGCAGCCCGGAACATTTGCGAAGTGTATGGAGAAGGTGTCATAGGCGAGTCTACAGCACGGAAATGGTTGGCAAAGTTCAAAAATGGCGACTTTGACATCGATAACATGAACCTCAGAGGAAGGTTTTCTGAATTCGATGAAGAACGTCTGAAATCACCTTTGAAGGAGAACAGTCGCAAAACCCATGAGGAATTGGAGAAAAAAATGAACTGCAATTATAAAACGTTTCTCATTCACCTTCATTCAATGGGATTTACCGAAAAATTGGGAGCCTGGGTGCCTCACGATCTCAACGAATAAAAACAAAGAAAGTCGCCTTCAAATTGCTTCTTAGCTTCTCACCAGCCATCGAGCAACACGTGGTCATAAACAGTGCTTTTTGTACCAAATCATCATGGGAGATGAGAAGTGGTGCCTATACATCAATATGATGCAAAGAAAGGAGTGGGTGGCTCCAAGAGATATGGCAACGCCGAGAGTCAAGCCGGACCTTCATCCAAAGAAGATCATGATATGTGTTTGGTGGGACTGGGAGGGCATGGTGCACTTGGAAATGCTCGAGAAGAATGGCACGGTCAACAAGGAGCTCGATATTGCCCAGCTACACCGCGTGAATGAGACTATTAGAGTGAAAAGACCTGATCGACATGGTCAAATCGTACTCCTTCACGACAAGGACAGGCCCCATGTTGACAAAGTCAACAAAGCCACACTCCAAGGGCACGAATGGGTGGTCCTTCAGAATCCGTCATATTCTCTAGACCTTGCACCGACCAATTACCATCTTTTCTGCTCTCTGTCAAACCATATGAAGGGCGTTATCTTCAATAACAAAGAGGTACTTAAAAACCGGCTCAACAAATTTTTGACACCAGACCAGCTGATTTTTGGAGGAACAGCATCAACAATTTGGTCGAGAGGTGGGAAAAGGTTGTAAACAGCAATGGTGAATAAATAATTGATTAAATTATTGATATAATTATTGTTTCTTTTAAATAAATATTTTCGGTTAAAACGCTACAAACTTATTCCTCAACCAAGTATTTTGTAACTTGAAATGTGATTTTGAGAAGAGGGTAATTAAGGAGTGAATTTCCTTAACTTAAATGAAAGGGATTTTCAGTTAATTTCTATTATTGTTTACTATATTAAGTGCAATGACAACAAGAATCATGATTTATATCAATTCTAAGGTTACAGGTAATTAAAACTTGCTTGAAAAAACATACAGGATTATCTGTGGTAAATGTTTCCCAAGTGAGGTTCTCTGCTGCCACTTCGTTTTCACCTTTTGAGTACAGCTCAGAGCAATTGACCTTGAAAAATAGAGCAGTACGGTTTTGTGCATTTTCTATCAATTTTGAATCCATGGCTATCTAAAAGAAACTTTTTTATCTTGCAAATAGAAGGAATTTCTGGTTAGTGCTTGCCATAGAACAAACAATAATAGTCTCTGTTACAAGTGCTTCTCTGCTGCCATCTCGTGTGCATCTTCGGAATCACACCTCAGTACATGTTCAAAGGAATAGTATGGTAGAGAATATTTTCTATAAACGTTGATTCCAATTTGCCATTTCTGTAAAGTTTTTGTGTATCATTTGTGGTTTATATTCTTAAAATATCTCGGTTTATTTCCTTTTCCTTTTTTTTTCCAGTCATGCTTTCATAAAGCCTTAGAAAGTGTGCATCATAAACCAGGCACTGTGCTAGGTTCTCATGTCCCTGCATTCAAGGACTTCCTATTCTACTCTTTTAACTTCTGTGATTTTAATTCCTTTTATATAAAACTACTTCTTGTATTGTAAAATAGGATGAGCTTTGATGTGATAGGTATGTTGAATATTAACAGCTTTTCTATTATAAAAAATGTATTCTTATTGCACAAGTGTAAGAACAATGATCTCAAAAACAACAACAACAGATTTTCATACTGATATATCTACTGTTCATACTAGGACATTTTCTTTCCGTATTCTTAGTGTACCTATTATATTTCACTTTGTGTATATACTCAGGTTCCCTGGATGTGTGTACATCTTTGTGCATATATGTGCATTGCACATGAGCATATATCTCTGGGTCAAGAGTGTCTTTCATTTGTGGCTATCTCTGTATGTATGCAAATGACTATTTATTCACTCATTCAGGAAACACTTATTGTATTTCTATTATGTGCCAGGCACAGTGCTTGACACTGGATGCTTATAGTGAATGAGATAGGCTTACTTTCTGTATTTATAAATACTAAACTGTCCTGGGGTAGACAGAAGAAAAAAATATACATAAAGAAAATAATCGTAAGTTGAAACAAGCACTGTATTTGGTAGTGCAATATCTTTGGTGTCAGTTATGTTATATTATGGCGAGGTTCAGTATATCAGTTTCTCAGAAAGCAGAGTTGAGACATAAGACCCGGTTTCCCAGCAATGCATGTTCTCAGGTATAAAACAGAATATAGAGAATTTATGAATCAAAGACCCTTTGAGGTGTTCTGTGAGCAAAAGATCCTAGCTTTTATGTTATGACCAATGCTCAGATAAATTCTGATGTCCAAATATAGGAGGTCTTTCAGTCTAGACTGCTTCCACGGCACAAGAGAAAGTGCATGTTAGGTAAAGCGTCACTTTCTGCTAAACAATTTGAAATAGTGCATATGCCCCTAAATTTTAAGGGCAAAAAATGTCTTCTGGTGTAGTCGCCACCGAAGACTAAATTCCCATTTTATTTTTTAATTACCTCTGGTTTTCTCTAGTAAAATTTTTTCCCAAAATGCAATGGCTTGCTCTCACTCATGAGCTCAGTAGTTAAAGCATCACACCTATATGCTAATGTCATATGTTTGCTCCTTGGTCAAGGCACATACCAAACAGATTGATGTTTCTGACTATCTGTCTGTCTTTCTCCCTCTATCCTACTTCTAACATCAAGAAATAAATATAAGAAAAAAGACAGTGGATTTTTTGTTGTTGTTTTTGCAGCTTAAATTGCATATAAGAATGAACTATGTTTTTCTAAATCTCACCCCAATAGGAAATCAATGATAAGTTCGTAAAGTACCATATTTCCCCAATTATAAGAAGCCTCCCTGTATAAAGCGCAATTTAAATTCAGGGCACAAATTTTGAGAAAATGACAAGAAATGTGCATAAACAGAAATTGCAAGTAAAAAAATCTAAAATCACTGTATAAGAGGCACTCAGTTTTCTAACCCAATATTTTTCAAAAATGATGACTCTTTCTCATGGGGAAATATGGTATACACCCTCCTAATATCTCTATGAACTGTTTTTTTTTCTTTTTTTTTTACAGAGACAGGGAGACAGTCAAAGAGAGTGTTATATAGGGCCAGACAGAGAGAAATGGAGAGATTTTTTTATTATTTTCCCGGTCACAGATCAATCATCAGTTTTTTGTGACACCTTACATGTTCATTGACTCCTGTCTCATATGTGCCTTGAATAGTGGGCTACAGCTGAACGAGTGACCGCTTGCTCAATCCAGCAACCTTGGGCTCAAACTGTGAGCTTTGCTCCAATCACATGAGCCGTTGCTCAAGCTGGCGCTCTTGGGATCTCAAACCTGGGTCCTTTGCATTCCAGTCAAATGCTATAACCACTACGCCATCGCCAGCTCAAGGTCTGAAAATTTTTACTTTTATTTTCTCTGGATTTTATTTAGTATCCTCTTGCTTACTGTGGCTAGAAAGGTTGTGTATTTTAAGGTTTTCTTGACCTAATATATATGCACCACTGCATTTTTCTATAGTTTTCCTTATGTAGTTTTTATTTCCATTACTTGTAAGCTATTTCGGTTGGGGAATAATTTCGTAGCATTATTATATTTTCTTTTACTTTACAAGAATTTGTTTTCTGTTCCGCAAAAGGTAAGCATTCATTTGATGAAACTTGTTCTCCACTACAAAACTATGTTAATTGTATTTTTGAGTTATTTAATTTTTATTAGGTTTGAAGCTTAGAATTGTAATACCCAGGAGGCAAATATAAACATTTTCGACTCCTGCTCCGCTTTGCTTTTCATCGAGGTCAAAAAGCTGCTGAAGTAGCCCGGGACATTTGCGACGTGTATGGACTAGGTGTCATAGGCGTGTCCACAGCACGGTATTATTTTGCAAAGTTCAAAAATGGCGACTTTGACGTTGAAGACTCGTCTGGCAGTGGAAGGTTTTCTAAATTCGATGAAGAATGTCTCAAAGCACATTTGAAGAACAGTCGCCAAACCAGTCATGAATTGACAAAAAAAATGAACTGCGATCATAAAACAATTCTCAATCACCTTCATTCAATGGGATTTACCGGAAAATTGGGAGCCTGGATGCACGAGCTCAACAAAAAAAAATCAAAGAAATTAGCCTTCAAATTGCTTCTCAGCATCTCGCCCCCCATCGAGCAACACGTGTTCATAAACAGCACTTTTTGTACTGAATAGTAAAGGGAAAAGAGACATGGTGCCTATACATCAATATGAAGCAAATAAAGCAGTGAGTTCCCCCAGAGATATGTGAAAGCCGAGAGTCAAGCCGGACCTTCATCCAAAGAAGATCATGATATGAGTTTGGTGGGACTGGGAGGGTATGGTGCACTGAGAAATGCTAGAAAACAATGCCATGGTCAACAAGGAGCTATACAAGGCCCAGCTACACTGCGTGCATGAGGCTATTCGACTGAAAATCCCTGATCAACACAGTCAAACCATACTCCTTCACGACACGGACAGGCCCCATGTTGCACAAGTCATAAAAGCCGCACTCCAAGATCTCAAATGGGAGGTCCTTCAACCTCCACCGTATTCTCCAGACCTTGCACCGACCGATTACCATCTTTTCTGCTCTCTGTCAAACCATATGAAGGGCGTTATCTTCAATAACAAAGAGGTACTTAAAAACTGGCTCAACAAATTTTTGACACCAGACCAGCTGATTTTTGGAGGAACAGCATCAACATATTGGTCGAGAGGTGGGAAAAGGGTGTAAATAGCAATGGCAAATAAATAATTGATTAACTTATTGATATAATTATTGATTCTTTTAAATTAAAATCTTCGGTTAAAACACTACGAACTTATTCCCCAACCAAATATTTTGTAACTTGAAATGTGATTTTGAGAAGAAGGACAATTAGGAGTGAATTTTCTTACCTTAAATAACAGGGTTTTTTAGTTAATTTCTATTACTGTTTACTATATTAAGTGTAATGACAACAAGAATCATGATTTATATCAATTCTAAGGTTAGAGGTAGTTGAAACTTGCTTGAAAGAACATACAGGCTTAACTGTGGTAAATGTTTCCTAAGTGTGCTTCTCTGCTGCCACCTCGTTTTCACCCTGTGAATAACAGCTCAGAGCAGCTTACCTTGAAAAATACATCAGTTGGGTGTTGTGCGATATCTATCAATGTTGAATCCAAGGCTATCTAGAAGAAACTTTTATAACTTGCAATGAGAAGGAATATCGGGTTACTGCTTGCAACTACTTTCAACGTTAACTGTAGTGAAAACAAGAGATATACTTGGTATCATTTCAATCCTCTGAATTTGGCTGGAAATTTCTCCATAGCATATTCAATACTGTGCTTCTCTGCTGCCACCTCGTATGCATTTTCGGAATCATGCTTCAGTACAGTTTCAAAGGAATCATTTGGAAGGGAACATTGTCTGTAAATGTTGATTCCAATTTGCCATTTCTGTAAAGATTTTGTGAATCGTTAGTGGTTTGTTTTCTTAAAATCTCTCAGTTGATCGCTTTTTCTTCTTTGTGTCCAGCATGCTTTCATAAAGCATTTGAAAGTGCCCATCATATACCAGGCGCTATGCTAGGAACTCATGTCCCTGCACTCAATGACTTCCCATTCTACTTTTTTAAATTCTGTCATTTTATTTCCTTTTATATAAAACTACTTCGTGTACTGTATAATAGGATGTGCTTGATTTGAAAGGTATGTTGAATTTTAACAGCTTTTCTATTATAAAAAAATGTATTCTTATCGCAGAAGTGCAAGAAAAATGATCTCAAATACAACAACAACAGATTTTCATAGATATATCTACTGTTCATATTAGGACATTTTCTTTCCAAATTCTTTGTGTTCCTGTTATATTTCTCTTTGTGTATATACTCAGGTTCTCTGGTGTGTGTGTACATCTGTGTACAGAGATGTTCATTGCGCATGAGCATATCTCTCTGGTTTACAGTGTCTGTCATTTGTTGCTATCTGTGTACATATGCAAATGACTATTTATTCATTCATTCAGGAAACACTTATTGTGTTTCTATTATGTGCCAACCACTGTGCTCAACACTGGATGCCTATAGTAAATGATATAGAGTTACTTTCTGCCTTTATGAATGCAACACTGTCCTGCGGTAGACAGAAAAAAATATATACATAAATAAAATAATCATAAGTTGAAAGAAGCACTGTATTTGGTAGTGCAATAACTTTGGTGTCAGTTATGATTTATTATGGCAATGTTCAGTATATCAGTTTCTCAGAAGGCAAAGCTGAGACATAAGGCTCGGGATTTTAAACAACGCATGTTCTCAGGTATAAAACTGAGAAAATATAGAAGTTATGAATCAAAGACCCTGGGAGGTGTTCTGTGAGAAAAAGAACCTAGTTTGGCCCTGGCTGGCTGGCTCAGCGTTAGAGCATCGGCCTAGCGTGCGAAGGACCCGTGTTCGATTCCCAGTGAGGGCACACAGGAAAAGTGCCCATTTGCTTCTCCACCCCTCTGCCGTGCTTTCCTCTCTGTCTTTCTCTTCCCCTCCCATCAGCAAAGGCTCCATTTTAGCAAAGATGGCACGGGCGCTGGGGATGGCTCTGTGGCCTCTGCCTCAGGTGCTAGAGTGGCTCTGGTCGCAACATGGCGATGCCAAGGATGGGCAGAGCATCGCCCCCTGGTGGGCAGACCGTCGCCTCTGGTTGGAGTGCCGGATGTTTCCTGGTCAAAAACATGCGCGAGTCTGTCTGACTGTCTCTCCCTGTTTCCAGCTTCAGAAAAAAGAAAAAAAAAAGAAAAAGGAACCTAGCTTGTATGTTGTGAACAATGCTCATATAAATTCTGATGTCCAAGCTTGAAAGGTCTCTCAATCTGGATTGCTGCCACGGCAAAAAGAAAAAGTTCATGATAGGAAAGGGGTCACTTTCTGCTAAACAATTAGCTATAGTGTTTATGCCCCTGAAATTTAAGAGCAAAGAAATGTCTTCATGTGTTGTCGACACAGAAGAATAAATTATCATTTTATGTTTTAATTACCTCTGGTTTTCTCAAGTAAATTTTTTTTCCAAAAGAAAAAAAACTTGCTCTCACCAGAGATCTCAGTAGTTAAAGCGTCACACCTATACGCTAATGTTATAGGTTTGCTCCTGGGTCAAGGCACATACCGAAACAGATTGATTTTCTGAATATCTGTCTGTCTTTTTCCCCTCCATCCTGCCTCTAACATTAACAAATAGATAAAAAAAAATGACAGTGGCTTTTTTGTTGTTGTTTGTGCAGCTTAAATTGCCTAGAAGAATGAATGATGTATTTCAACATATCACCCCAAGAAGAAATGAATGTTAAGTTTGAAAGTACCATATATCCCCATGTAAAACAAGCCTCTCTGTATAAGACGCACCTTAAAATTGGGGCACAGAGATTGAGAAAATGACAACAAATGCGAATAAACCGGAAATGCAAGTTAAAATACTACAACCACTGTATAAGAGGCACTCAATTTTCTAATCCCATATTTTTCAAAAATGATGAGTCTTATTCATAGGGAAATATGGTATACATTCTCCAAATGTCTCCGTGAAAAGCTCTTTTTCTTTTCTTTTTTTACAGACACAGGGAGAGAGTCAGAGAGAGGAATATATAGGGACAGAAAGACAGAAAAGTAGATATTTTTTTATTATTTTCCAGGTCACAGATCAATCATCTGTTTTTTGTTGTGACATTTTACGTGTTCATTGATTCCTGTATCATATGTGCCTTGAACAGGGGGCTAGAGATGAGCGAGAGACCACATGCTTGAGCCAGCGACCTTGGCCTCAAGCTGGTGAGATTTGATCAAACGACATGACCCGACGCTCAGGCTGGCGCCCTTGGGATCTCAAAGCTGGGTCCTTTGCATTCCAGTCAAATGCTCTAACCACTGTGCCTTCGCCTGCTCATGCTGTGAACATATTTTTCTTTTACATTCTCTGGATTATATTTACTATCCTGGTTCTTAATATGTGTGGAAAGACTGTGTATTTTATGTTTTACTTGCCCTAAAATACATTCATCATTGCATTTTTCCTTAGGATTCCTTTTTTAGTTTATATGTCCATTAATTATAAGGTATTTTGTATCTTGAACTGTTACTTTGAAATGGGGGTCGTTTACAAGTGAATTTCCATACCTTAAAAAAAATGATTGTTAGTTAATTTCTATTACTGTTTACTATATTAAGTGTAATGTCACCAAGAAACATGATTTAGATCAAATCTAAGGTTAGAGGTAGTTGCAACTTGTTTGGAAGTACATACAGGATTATCTGTGGTAAATGTTTCCCAATTGCCTTCTCTGCTGCCTCCTCTTTTTCACCTTGTGAGTAACAGCTCACAGCAGTTTACCTTGAAAAATACAGCAGTTGTGCATTGTGCATTATCTATCAATGTTGAATCCAAGACTCTCTAAAAGAAACATTTATAACTTGCAAAGAGAAGGAATTTCTGGTTATTCTTGCTACTACTTTCAACGTTTACTTTAGTGAAAACAGGAGATATACATGGTATCATTTCAGTCCTCTGAATTTGGCTGGAACTGACTCCTTAGCACACACAATAATGGTCTCTGTTACAAGTGCTTCTCTACCGCCACCTGGTGTGTATCTTAGGAATCAATACTCAGTAAACGTTCAAAGGAATAGTTTGGTAGGAACATTGTCTATAAACGTTGATGTCAATTGGCCGTTTCTGTAAACTTTTTGTGTATTATTAGTGGTTCGTTTTCTTAAAATCTCTCGGTTCATGCCCTTTCTCTTCTTTGTTTCCAGCCATGCTTTCATAAAGCCTTTGAAACTGCCCATCATATACCAGGCACTTGTGTAGGGAACTCATTTCCCGGCTCTCAATGACTTCCCATTCTCCTCTTTTAAATTCTGTCATTTTATTTCCTTTTATATAAAACTACTTCGTTTATTGTAAAATAGGATGTGCTTTGATTTGACAGTTATGTTGAATTTTAACAGCTTTTCTGTTATAAAGAAAAGTATTCTTATTGCAGAATTACAAGAAAAATGATCTCAAAAGCAACAACAACAGGTTTTCATACAGATATATCTACTGTTCATATTAGGACATTTTCTTTCTGTATTCTTTGTGTACTTGTTATATTTCTCTTTTTGTACATATTCCAGTTCACTGGGTGTGTGTACAACTGTGAGCATAGATGTGCATTGCACATGAACATATCTCTCTGGGTTCAATTTGCCTGTCACTTGTTGATATCTGTGTATGTATGCAAATGACTATTTATTCATTCATTCAGGAAACACGTATTTTATTTCTATTATGTGTCAGGCACTCTGATTGACACTGGAAGCCTACATTGAATGAGATACACTTTCTTTCCACCTTTATGAATACTACACTGACCTGGGGTAGACAGATTAATAATATACATAAATAAAGTAATCATATGTTGAAACATACACTGTATTTGGTAGTGTAATATTTTTGGTGTCAGTTATGATTTATTATGGCGAGGTTCATTGTACCTGTTTCTAAAAAAGCAGAGCTGAGACACAAGACTCAGTTTTTCAGCAATGCGTGTTCTCAGGTATAAAACTGAGAAAATATAGAAGTTATGATTCAAAGCCCCTGGGAGGTGTTCTCTGAGTAAAAGAATCTAGCTTGTATTTTATGACAAATACTCAGATAAATTCTGATGTCCAAGTTTAGGAGGTCTTTCCGTCTGGACTGCTGCCAAGGCACAAGTGAAAGCGCTTGTTAGAAAAGGGGTCACTTTCTGTTAAACAATTAGAAATATTGTTTATGCCCCTGAATTTTAAGAGCAAAAAATGTCTTCTGGTGATGTCGGCACAAAATAATTAATTATTATTTTATTTTTTAATTACCTCTGGTTTTCCCTAGTAAATTTTTTCTCCAAAAGTCAATGGCTTGCTATAACCAGAGAGCTCAGTAGTTAATACGTCACACCTATACGCTATTGTCATAGGTTTGCTCCTGGGTCAAGGCACATACTGAAACAGATGGATGTTTCTGACTATCTGATTGTCTTTTTCCCCCTCTATTCTGCCTCTAACATTAATAAATAAATAAAAAATTGACAGTGGCTTTTTTTATTGTTCTTTTTGCAGCTTAAATTGCCTAGAAGAATGAATGATGTATTTCAACTTCTCACCCCAAGAAGAAATGAATGGTAAGTTTGAAAGTACCATATATCCCCATGTAAAACAAGCCTCCCTGTATAAGATGCACCTTAATTTTGGGGCACAAAGTTTGAGAAAATGACAACAAATGCAAATAAACAGGAAATGCAAGTAAATACACTACAACCACTGTATAAGAGGCACTCAATTTTCTAACCCCATATTTTTCAAAAATGATGAGTCTTACTCATGGGGAAATATGGTATACATTCTCCAAATGTCTCTGTGAACAGTTCTTTTTACTTTTCTTTTTTTACAGACACAGGGAGAGAGTCAGAGAGAGGGATATATAGGGACAGAAAGACAGAAAATAGAGATTTTTTTATTATTTGCCAGGTCACAAATCAATCATCTGTTTTTCGTTGTGACATCTTACGAGTTCATTGACTCCTGTCTCACATGTGCCTTGAAGAGGGGGCTACAGATGAGCGAGGGACCACGTGCTCGAGCCAGCGACCTTGGGCTCAAGCTGGTGAGATTTGCTCAAACGACATGAGCCTGACGCTCAAGCTGGCGCCCTTGGGATCTCAATCCTGTGTCCTTTGCATTCCAGTCAAATGCTATAACCACTGCGCATTCACCTACTCAAGCTGTGAATATTTTTTTCTTTTACATTTTCTGGATTTTATTTAGTATCCTGGTTCTTAGTATGTGTGGATAGACTGTGTATTTTATGGTTTTCTTGCCCTAAAATATATTCATCATTGCATTTTTCCATAGGTTTCCTTATTTAGTTTATATGTCCATTAATTGTAAGGTATTTTGTAACTTGAACTGTGATTTTGAGAAGGGGGTCGTTTACGAGTAAATTTTCATACCTTAAAAAAAAAGGATTGTTAGAAAATTTCTATTACTGTTGACTATATTAAGTGTAATGTCACCAAGAAACATGATTTAGATCAAATCTAAGGTTAGAGGTAGTTGCAACTTCCTTGAAAGTACATACAGGATTATCTGTGGTAAATGTTTCCCAATTGCCTTCTCTGCTGCCACCTCGTTTTCACCTTGTGAATAACAGCTCACAGCAGTTTACCTTGAAAAATACAGCAGTTGGGCGTTGGGCATTATCAATCAATGTTGAATCCAAGACTCTCTAAAAGAAACTTTTATAACTTGCAAAGAGAAGGAATTTCTGGTTATTCTTGCTACTACTTTCAACGATAACTGTAGTGAAAACAGGAGATATACATGGTATCATTTCAGTCCTCTGAATTTGGCTGGAACTTGCTCCATAGCACACACAATAATGATCTCTGTTACAAGTGCTTCTCTGCTGCCACCTGCTGTGAATCATAGGAATCAAAACTCAGTAAAGGTTCAAAGGAATAGTTTGGTAGGAACATTGTTTATAAACGTTGATGTCAATTGGCCGTTTCTGTAAACTTTTTGTGTATTATTAGTGGTTCGTTTTCTTAAAATCTCTTCGTTCATGCCCTTTCTCTTCTTTGTTTCCAGCCATGCTTTCATAAAGCCTTTGAAAGTGCCCATCATATACTAGGCACTTGTGTAGAGAACTCATTTCCCGGCACTCAATGACTTCCTATTCTACTCTTTTAAATTCTGTCATTTTATTTCCTTTTATATAAAAATACTTCGTATATTGTAAAATAGGATGTGCTTTGATTTGACAGTTATGTTGAATTTTAACAGCTTTTCTATTATAAAGAAAAGTATTCTTGTTGCAGAAGTACAAGAAAAATGATCTCAAAAGCAACAACAACAAGTTTTCATACAGATATATCTACTGTTCATAATACGACACTTTCTTTCTGAATTCTTTGTGTACTTGTTATATTTCTCTTTTTGTACATATTCAAGTTCACTGGGTGTGTGTACATCTGTGTGAATAGATGTGCATTGCACATGAGCATATCTCTCTGGGTTCAATGTGCCTGTCACTTGTGGATATCTGTGTATGTATGCAAATGACTATTTATTCATTCATTCAGGAAACACGTATTTTATTTCTATTATGTGCCAGGCAATCTGATTGACACTGGAAGCCTACATTGAATGAGATACACTTTCTTTCCATCTTTATGAATACTACACTGACCCGGGGTAGACAGAAAAATAATATACAAAAATAAAATAATCGTAATTTGAAACATACACTGTTTTTGGTAGTGTAATATTTTTGGTGTCAGTTATGATTTATTATGGCGAGGTTCATTGTATCTGTTTCTAAAAAAGCAGAGCTGAGACACAAGACTCAGTTTTTCAGCAATGCGTGTTCTCAGGTATAAAACTGAGAAAATATAGAAGTTATGATTCAAAGCCCCTGGGAGGTGTTCTGTGAGCAAAAGAATCTAGCTTGTATTTTATGACAAATGCTCAGATAAATTCTGATGTCCAAGTTTAGGAGGTCTTTCAGGCTGGACTGCTGCCAAGGCACAAGTGAAAGCGCTTGTTAGAAAAAAAGGTCACTTTCTGTTAAACAATTAGAAATATTGTTTATGCCCCTGAATTTTAAGAGCAAAAAAAGTCTTCTGGTGTTGTCGCCACAGAAGACTAAATTATCATTTTATTTTGTTATTACCTCTGGTTTTCCCTAGTAAATTTTTTCTCCAAAAGTCAATGGCTTGCTCTAAACAGAGAGCTCAGTAGTTAATACGTCACACCTATACGCTATTGTCATAGGTTTGCTCCTGGGTCAAGGCACATACTGAAACAGATGGATGTTTCTGACTATCTGATTGTCTTTTTCCCCCTCTATTCTGCCTCTAACATTAATAAATAAATAAATAAATGACAGTGGCTTTTTTTATTGTTCTTTTTGCAGCTTAAATTGCCTAGAAGAATGAATGATGTATTTCAACATCTCACCCCAAGAAGAAATGAATGGTAAGTTTGAAAGTACCATATATCCCCATGTAAAACAAGCCTCCCTGTATAAGATGCACCTTAATTTTGGGGCACAAAGTTTGAGAAAATGACAACAAATGCGAATAAACAGGAAATGCAAGTAAATACACTACAACCACTGTATAAGAGGCACTCAATTTTCTAACCCCATATTTTTCAAAAATGATGAGTCTTACTCATGGGGAAATATGGTATACATTCTCCAAATGTCTCTGTGAACAGTTCTTTTTACTTTTCTTTTTTTACAGACACAGGGAGAGAGTCAGAGAGAGGGATATATAGGGACAGAAAGACAGAAAATTGAGATTTTTTTATTATTTGCCAGGTCACAGATCAATCATCTGTTTTTCGTTGTGACATCTTACGTGTTCATTGACTCCTGTCTCACATGTGCCTTGAAGAGGGGGCTACAGATGAGCGAGGGACCACGTGCTCGAGCCAGCGACCTTGGGCTCAAGCTGGTGAGATTTGCTCAAACGACATGAGCCCGACGCTCAAGCTGGCGCCCTTGGGATCTCAATCCTGGGTCCTTTGCATTCCAGTCAAATGCTATAACCACTGCGCCTTCACCTACTCAAGCTGTGAATATTTTTTTCTTTTACATTCTCTGGATTTTATTTAGTATCCTGGTTCTTAGTATGTGTGGATAGACTGTGTATTTTATGGTTTTCTTGCCCTAAAATATATTCATCACTGCATTTTTCCTTAGGTTTCCTTATTTAGTTTATATGTCCATTAATTGTAAGGTATTTTGTAACTTGAAGTGTGATTTTGAGAAGGGGGTCGTTTACGAGTAAATTTTCATACCTTAAAAAAAAAGGATTGTTAGAAAATTTCTATTACTGTTGACTATATTAAGTGTAATGTCACCAAGAAACATGATTTAGATCAAATCTAAGGTTAGAGGTAGTTGCAACTTGCTTGAAAGTACATACAGGATTATCTGTGGTAAATGTTTCCCAATTGCCTTCTCTGCTGCCACCTCGTTTTCACCTTGTGAATAACAGCTCACAGCAGTTTACCTTGAAAAATACAGCAGTTGGGCGTTGGGCGTTATCTATCAATGTTGAATCCAAGACTCTCTAAAAGAAACTTTTATAACTTGCAAAGAGAAGGAATTTCTGGTTATTCTTGCTACTACTTTCAACGATAACTGTAGTGAAAACAGGAGATATACATGGTATCATTTCAGTCCTCTGAATTTGGCTGGAACTTGCTCCATAGCACACACAATAATGGTCTCTGTTACAAGTGCTTCTCTGCTGCCACCTGCTGTGTATCTTAGGAATCAAACTCAGTAAAGGTTCAAAGGAATAGTTTGGTAGGAACATTGTCTATAAACGTTGATGTCAATTGGCCGTTTCTGTAAACTTTTTGTGTATTATTAGTGGTTCGTTTTCTTAAAATCTCTCGGTTCATGCCCTTTCTCTTCTTTGTTTCCAGCCATGCTTTCATAAAGCCTTTGAAAGTGCCCATCATATACCAGGCACTTGTGTAGGGAACTCATTTCCCGGCACTCAATGACTTCCTATTCTACTCTTTTAAATTCTGTCATTTTATTTCCTTTTATATAAAACTACTTCGTGTATTGTAAAATAGGATGTGCTTTGATTTGACAGTTATGTTGAATTTTAACAGCTTTTCTATTATAAAGAAATGTATTCTTATTGCAGAAGTACAAGAAAAATGATCTCAAAAGCAACAACAACAGGTTTTCATACAGATATATCTACTGTTCATATTACGGACACTTTCTTTCTGAATTCTTTGTGTACTTGTTATATTTCTCTTTTTGTACATATTCAAGTTCACTGGGTGTGTGTACATCTGTGTGAATAGATGTGCATTGCACATGAGCATATCTCTCTGGGTTCAATGTGCCTGTCACTTGTGGATATCTGTGTATGTATGCAAATGACTATTTATTCATTCATTCAGGAAACACGTATTTTATTTCTATTATGTGCCAGGCACTCTGATTGACACTGGAAGCCTACATTGAATGAGATACACTTTCTTTCCATCTTTATGAATACTACACTGACCTGGGGTAGACAGAATAATAATATACATAAATAAAATAATCGTATGTTGAAACATACACTGTATTTGGTAGTGTAATATTTTTGGTGTCAGTTATGATTTATTATGGCGAGGTTCATTGTATCTGTTTCTAAAAAAGCAGAGCTGAGACACAAGACTCAGTTTTTCAGCAATGCGTGTTCTCAGGTATAAAACTGAGAAAATATAGAAGTTATGATTCAAAGCCCCTGGGAGGTGTTCTGTGAGCAAAAGAATCTAGCTTGTATTTTATGACAAATGCTCAGATAAATTCTGATGTCCAAGTTTAGGAGGTCTTTCCGTCTGGACTGCTGCCAAGGCACAAGCAAAAGCGCTTGTTAGAAAAGGGGTCACTTTCTGTTAAACAATTAGAAATATTGTTTATGCCCCTGAATTTTAAGAGCAAAAAAGTCTTCTGGTGTTGTCGCCACAGAAGAATTAATTATCATTTTATTTTTTAATTACCTCTGGTTTTCCCTAGTAAATTTTTTCTCCAAAAGTCAATGGCTTGCTCTAACCAGAGAGCTCAGTAGTTAATACGTCACACCTATACGCTATTGTCATAGGTTTGCTCCTGGGTCAAGGCACATACTGAAACAGATGGATGTTTCTGACTATCTGATTGTCTTTTTCCCCCTCTATTCTGCCTCTAACATTAATAAATAAATAAAAAAATGACAGTGGCTTTTTTTTTGTTCTTTTTGCAGCTTAAATTGCCTAGAAGAATGAATGATGTATTTCAAAATCTCACCCCAAGAAGAAATGAATGGTAAGTTTGAAAGTACCATATATCCCCATGTAAAACAAGCCTCCCTGTATAAGATGCACCTTAATTTTGGGGCACAAAGTTTGAGAAAATGACAACAAATGCGAATAAACAGGAAATGCAAGTAAATACACTACAACCACTGTATAAGAGGCACTCAATTTTCTAACCCCATATTTTTCAAAAATGATGAGTCTTACTCATGGGGAAATATGGTATACATTCTCCAAATGTCTCTGTGAACAGTTCTTTTTTCTTTTCTTTTTTTACAGACACAGGGAGAGAGTCAGAGAGAGGGATATATAGGGACAGAAAGACAGAAAAGTAGAGATTTTTTTATTATTTGCCAGGTCACAGATCAATCATCTGTTTTTCGTTGTGACATCTTACGTGTTCATTGACTCCTGTCTCACATGTGCCTTGAACAGGGGACTACAGATGAGCGAGGGACCACGAGCTCGAGCCAGCGACCTTGGGCTCAAGCTGGTGAGATTTGCTCAAACGACATGAGCCCGACGCTCAAGCTGGCGCCCTTGGGATCTCAATCCTGGGTCCTTTGCATTCCAGTCAAATGCTATAACCACTGTGCCTTCACCTACTCAAGCTGTGAATATTTTTTTCTTTTACATTCTCTGGATTTTATTTAGTATCCTGGTTCTTAGTATGTGTGGATAGACTGTGTATTTTATGGTTTTCTTGCCCTAAAATATATTCATCACTGCATTTTTCCATAGGTTTCCTTATTTAGTTTATATTTCCATTAATTGTAAGGTATTTTGTAACTTGAACTGTGATTTTGAGAAGGGGGTCGTTTACGAGTAAATTTCCATACCTTAAAAAAAAGGATTGTTTGTTAATTTCTATTACTGTTGACTATATTAAGTGTAATGTCACCAAGAAACATGATTTAGATCAAATCTAAGGTTAGAGGTAGTTGCAACTTGCTTGAAAGTACATACAGGATTATCTGTGGTAAATGTTTCCCAATTGCCTTCTCTGCTGCCACCTCGTTTTCACCTTGTGAATAACAGCTCACAGCAGTTTACCTTGAAAAATACAGCAGTTGGGCTTTGGGCGTTATCTATCAATGTTGAATCCAAGACTCTCTAAAAGAAACTTTTATAACTTGCAAAGAGAAGGAATTTCTGGTTATTCTTGCTACTACTTTCAACGATAACTGTAGTGAAAACAGGAGATATACATGGTATCATTTCAGTCCTCTGAATTTGGCTGGAACTTGCTCCATAGCACACACAATAATGGTCTCTGTTACAAGTGCTTCTCTGCTGCCACCTGCTGTGAATCATAGGAATCAAAACTCAGTAAAGGTTCAAAGGAATAGTTTGGTAGGAACATTGTTTATAAACGTTGATGTCAATTGGCCGTTTCTGTAAACTTTTTGTGTATTATTAGTGGTTCGTTTTCTTAAAATCTCTCGGTTCATGCCCTTTCTCTTCTTTGTTTCCAGCCATGCTTTCATAAAGCCTTTGAAAGTGCCCATCATATACCAGGCACTTGTGTAGGGAACTCATTTCCCGGCACTCAATGACTTCCTATTCTACTCTTTTAAATTCTGTCATTTTATTTCCTTTTATATAAAACTACTTCGTATATTGTAAAATAGGATGTGCTTTGATTTGACAGTTATGTTGAATTTTAACAGCTTTTCTATTATAAAGAAAAGTATTCTTGTTGCAGAAGTACAAGAAAAATGATCTCAAAAGCAACAACAACAGGTTTTCATACAGATATATCTACTGTTCATATTACGACACTTTCTTTCTGAATTCTTTGTGTACTTGTTATATTTCTCTTTTTGTACATATTCAAGTTCACTGGGTGTGTGTACATCTGTGTGAATAGATGTGCATTGCACATGAGCATATCTCTCTGGGTTCAATGTGCCTGTCACTTGTTGATATCTGTGTACGTATGCAAATGACTATTTATTCATTCATTCAGGAAACACGTATTTTATTTCTATTATGTGCCAGGCACTCTGATTGACACTGGAAGCCTACATTGAATGAGATACATTTTCTTTCCATCTTTATGAATACTACACTGACCTGGGGTAGACAGAAAAATAATATACAAAAATAAAATAATCGTAAGTTGAAACATACACTGTACTTGGTAGTGTAATATTTTTGCTGTCAGTTATGATTTATTATGGCGAGGTTCATTGTTTCTCTTTCTAAAAAAGCAGAGCTGAGACACAAGACTCAGTTTTTCAGCAATGCGTGTTCTCAGGTATAAAACTGAGAAAATATAGAAGTTATGATTCAAAGCCCCTGGGAGGTGTTCTGTGAGCAAAAGAATCTAGCTTGTATTTTATGACAAATGCTCAGATAAATTATGATGTCCAAGTTTAGGAGGCCTTTCCGTCTGGACTGCTGCCAAGGCACAAGTGAAAGCGCTTGTTAGAAAAGGGGTCACTTTCTGTTAAACAATTAGAAATATTGTTTATGCCCCTGAATTTTAAGAGCAAAAAAGTCTTCTGGTGTTGTCGCCACAGAAGTATTAATTATCATTTTATTTTTTAATTACCTCTAGTTTTCCCTAGTAAATTTTTTCTCCAAAAGTCAATTGCTTGCTCTAAAAAGAGACCTCAGTAGTTAATACGTCACAACTATACGCTATTGTCATAGGTTTGCTCCTGGGTCAAGGCACATACTGAAACAGATGGATGTTTCTGACTATCTGATTGTCTTTTTCCCCCTCTATTCTGCCTCTAACATTAATAAATAAATAAAAAAATGACAGTGGCTTTTTTCTTGTTCTTTTTGAAGCTTAAATTGCCTAGAAGAATGAATGATGTATTTCAAAATCTCACCCCAAGAAGAAATGAATGGTAAGTTTGAAAGTACCATATATCCCCATGTAAAACAAGCCTCCCTGTATAAGATGCACCTTAATTTTGGGGCACAAAGTTTGAGAAAATGACAACAAATGCGAATAAACAGGAAATGCAAGTAAATACACTACAACCACTGTATAAGAGGCACTCAATTTTCTAACCCCATATTTTTCAAAAATGATGAGTCTTACTCATGGAGAAATATGGTATACATTCTCCAAATGTCTCTGTGAACAGTTCTTTTTTCTTTTCTTTTTTACAGACACAGGGAGAGAGTCAGAGAGAGGGATATATAGGGACAGAAAGACAGAAAAGTAGAGATTTTTTTATTATTTGCCAGGTCACAGATCAATCATCTGTTTTTCGTTGTGACATCTTACATGTTCATTGACTCCTGTCTCATATGTGCCTTGAACAGGGGGCTACAGATGAGCGAGGGACCACGTGCTCGAGCCAGCGACCTTGGGCTCAAGCTGGTGAGATTTGCTCAAACGACATGAGCCCGACGCTCAAGCTGGCGCCCTTGGGATTTCAATCCTGGGTCCTTTGCATTCCAGTCAAATGCTATAACCACTGTGCCTTCACCTACTTAAGCTGTGAATATTTTTTTCTTTTACATTCTCTGGATTTTATTTAGTATCCTGGTTCTTAGTATGTGTGGATAGACTGTGTATTTTATGGTTTTCTTGCCCTAAAATATATTCATCACTGCATTTTTCCATAGGTTTCCTTATTTAGTTTATATGTCCATTAATTGTAAGGTATTTTGTAACTTGAACTGTGATTTTGAGAAGGGGGTCGTTTACGAGTAAATTTCCATACCTTAAAAAAAAAGGATTGTTAGAAAATTTCTATTACTGTTGACTATATTAAGTGTAATGTCACCAAGAAACATGATTTAGATCAAATCTAAGGTTAGAGGTATTTGCAACTTGCTTGAAAGTACATACAGGATTATCTGTGGTAAATGTTTCCCAATTGCCTTCTCTGCTGCCACCTCGTTTTCACCTTGTGAATAACAGCTCACAGCAGTTTACCTTGAAAAATACAGCAGTTGGGCGTTGGGCGTTACCTATCAATGTTGAATCCAAGACTCTCTAAAAGAAACTTTTATAACTTGCAAAGAGAAGGAATTTCTGGTTATTCTTGCTACTACTTTCAACGATAACTGTAGTGAAAACAGGAGATATACATGGTATCATTTCAGTCCTCTGAATTTGGCTGGAACTTGCTCCATAGCACACACAATAATGGTCTCTGTTACAAGTGCTTCTCTGCTGCCACCTGCTGTGAATCATAGGAATCAAAACTCAGTAAAGGTTCAAAGGAATAGTTTGGTAGGAACATTGTTTATAAACGTTGATTTCAATTGGCCGTTTCTGTAAACATTTTGTGTATTATTAGTGGTTCTTTTTCTTAAAATCTCTCGGTTCATGCAATTTCTCTTCCTTGTTTCCAGCCATTCTTTCATAAAGCCTTTGAAAGTGCCCATCATATACCAGGCACTTTTGTAGGGAACTCATTTCCTTGCACTCAATGACTTCCTATTCTACTCTTTTAAATTCTGTCATTTTATTTCCTTTTATATAAAACTACTTCGTATATTGTAAAATAGGATGTGCTTTGATTTGACAGTTATGTTGAATTTTAACAGCTTTTCTATTATAAAGAAATGTATTCTTGTTGCAGAAGTACAAGAAAAATGATCTCAAAAGCAACAACAACAGGTTTTCATACAGATATATCTACTGTTCATATTACGGCACTTTCTTTCTGAATTCTTTGTGTACTTGTTATATTTCTCTTTTTGTACATATTCAAGTTCACTGGGTGTGTGTACATCTGTGTGAATAGATGTGCATTGCACATGAGCATATCTCTCTGGGTTCAATGTGCCTGTCACTTGTGGATATCTGTGTACGTATGCAAATGACTATTTATTCATTCATTCAGGAAACACGTATTTTATTTCTATTATGTGCCAGGCACTCTGATTGACACTGGAAGCCTACATTGAATGAGATACACTTTCTTTCCATCTTTATGAATACTACACTGACCTGGGGTAGACAGAAAAATAATATACAAAAATAAAATAATCATAAGTTGAAATATACACTGTATTTGGTAGTGTAATATTTTTGGTGTCAGTTATGATTTATTATGGCGAGGTTCATTGTTTCTGTTTCTAAAAAAGCAGAGCTGAGACACAAGACTCAGTTTTTCAGCAATGCGTGTTCTCAGGTATAAAACTGAGAAAATATAGAAGTTATGATTCAAAGCCCCTGGGAGGTGTTCTGTGAGCAAAAGAATCTAGCTTGTATTTTATGACAAATGCTCAGATAAATTCTGATGTCCAAGTTTAGGAGGTCTTTCCGTCTGGACTGCTGCCAAGGCACAAGCAAAAGCGCTTGTTAGAAAAGGGGTCACTTTCTGTTAAACTATTAGAAATATTGTTTATGCCCCTGAATTTTAAGAGCAAAAAAGTCTTCTGGTGTTGTCGCCACAGAAGTATTAATTATCATTTTATTTTATTTTATTTTAATTTATTTTATTTTTTTTTGTATTTTTCTTAAGCTGGAAACGGGGAGAGACAGTCAGACAGACTCCCGCATGCGCCCGACCGGGATCCACCCGGCACACCCACCAGGGGCTACGCTCTGCCCACCAGGGGTCGATGCTCTGCCCCTCCGGGGGGTCGCTCTGCCGCGACCAGAGCCACTCTAGCGCCTGGGGCAGAGGCCAAGGAGCCATCCCATGCGCCCAGGCCATCTTAGCTCCAATGGAGCCTTGGCTGCGGGAGAGGAAGAGAGAGACAGAGAGGAAGGAGGGGGGGCGGGGGTGGAGAAGCAAATGGGCGCTTCTCCTATGTGCCCTGGCTGGGAAACGAACCTGGGTCCCCCGCACACCAGGCTGACGCTCTACCGCTGAGACAACCAGCCAGGGCCTTATCATTTTATTTTTTAATTACCTCTAGTTTTCCCTAGTAAATTTTTTCTCCAAAAGTCAATTGCTTGCTCTAAAAAGAGATCTCAGTAGTTAATACGTCACACCTATACGCTATTGTCATTGGTTTGCTCCTGGGTCAAGGCACATACTGAAACAGATAGATGTTTCTGACTATCTGATTGTCTTTTTCCCCCTCTATTCTGCCTCTAACATTAATAAATAAATAAATAAATGACAGTGGCTTTTTTCTTGTTCTTTTTGAAGCTTAAATTGCCTAGAAGAATGAATGATGTATTTCAAAATCTCACCCCAAGAAGAAATGAATGGTAAGTTTGAAAGTACCATATATCCCCATGTAAAACAAGCCTCCCTGTATAAGATGCACCTTAAAATTGGGGCACAAAGTTTGAGAAAATGACAACAAATGCGAATAAACAGGAAATGCAAGTAAATACACTACAACCACTGTATAAGAGGCACTCAATTTTCTAACCCCATATTTTTCAAAAATGATGAGTCTTACTCATGGGGAAATATGGTATACATTCTCCAAATTTCTCTGTGAATAGTTCTTTTTTCTTTTCTTTTTTTACAGACACAGGGAGAGAGTCAGAAAGAGGGATATATAGGGACAGAAAGACAGAAAAGTAGAGATTTTTTTATTATTTGCCAGGTCACAAATCAATCATCTGCTTTTCGTTGTGACATCTTACGTGTTCATTGTCTACTGTCTCATATGTGCCTTGAACAGGAGGCTACAGATGAGTGAGGGACCACGTGCTCGAGCCAGAGACCTTGGGCTCAAGCTGGTGAGATTTGCTCAAACGACATGAGCCCGACGCTCAAGCTTGCACCCTTGGGATCTCAATCCTGGGTCCTTTGCATTCCAGTCAAATGCTCTAACCACTGTACCTTCGCCTGCTCAAGCTGTGAACATTTTTTTCTTTTACATTCTCTGGATTTTATTTAGTATCCTGGTTCTTAATATGTGTGGATATACTGTGTATTTTATGGTTTTCTTCCCCTAAAATATATTCATCTCTACATTTTTCCATAGGTTTCATTATGTAGTTTATATTTCCATTATTTGTAAGGTATTTTGTAACTTGAAGTGTGATTTTGAGAAGGAGTTCGTTTACGAGTATATTTCCATACCTTAAAAATAAGGATTGTTAGTTAATTTCTATTACTGTTGATAATATTAAGTGCAATATCACCAAGAAACATGATTTAGATTAAATATAACGTTAGATGTAGTTGAAACTTGCTTGAATGTACATACAGGATTATCTGTGGTAAATGTTTCCCAATTGCCTTCTCTGCTGCCTCCTCTTTTTCACCTTGTGAGTAACAGCTCACAGCAGTTTACCTTGAAAAATACAGTTGTGCATTGTGCATTATCTATCAATGTTGAATCCAAGACTCTCTAAAAGAAACTTTTATAACTTGCAAAGGGAAGGCATTTCTGGTTATTCTTGCTACTACTTTCAACGATAACTGTAGTGAAAACAGGAGATATACATGGTATCATTTCAGTCCTCTGAATTTGGCTGGAACTGACTCCTTAGCACAGACAATAATGGTCTCTGTTACAAGTGCTTCTCTACTGCCACCTGGTGTGTACCTTAGGAATCAATACTCAGTAAAGGTTCTAAGGCATAGTTTGGTAGGAACATTGTCTATAAACGTTGATGTCAATTGGCCGTTTCTGTAAACTTTTTGTGTATTATTAGTGGTTCGTTTTCTTAAAATCTCTCGGTTCATGCCCTTTCTCTTCTTTGTTTCCAGCCATGCTTTCATAAAGCCTTTGAAAGTGCCCATCATATACCAGGCACTTGTGTAGGGAACTCATTTCCCGGCTCTCAATGACTTCCCATTCTCCTCTTTTAATTTCTGTCATTTTATTTCCTTTTATATAAAACTACTTCTTGTATTGTAAAATAGGATGTGCTTTGATTTGACAGTTATGTTGAATTTTAACAGCTTTTCTATTATAAAGAAAAGTATTCTTATTGCAGAAGTACAAGAAAAATGATCTGAAAAGCAACAACAACAGGTTTTCATACAGATATATCTACTGTTCGTATTAGGACATTTTCTTTCTGAATTCTTTTTGTACTTGTTATATTTCTCTTTTTGTACATATTCAAGTTCACTGTGTGTGTGTACATCTGTGTGCATAGATGTGCATTGCACATGAACATATCTCTCTGGGTTCAATGTGCCTGTCACTTGTTGATATCTGTGTACGTATGCAAATAACTATTTATTCATTCATTCAGGAAACACGTATTTTATTTCTATTATGTGCCAGGCACATTGCTCGACACTGGATGCCTATAATAAATGAGATAGACTTACTTTCTCTCTTTATGAATACTACACTGTCCTTTGGTAGAGAGAAGAAAAAAATATAAATAAGAAAAATAATCATAAGTTGAAACAAGCACTGTATTTGGTAGTGCAATATCTTTGGTGTCAGTTATGATTTATTATGGCGAGGTTTAGTATATCAGTTTCACAGAAAGGAGAGCTGAGATATAATACTCGGTTTTTCAGCAATCCTTGTTCTCAGGTATAAAACTGAGAATATAAATAAGTTATAAATCCAAGATCCTTTGATGTATTCTGAAAGCAAAAGTCCTAGTTTGTATGTTATGACCAATGCTCAGATAAATTTTGTTGTCCAAGCTTAGGTCTCTCAGTCTAGACTGCTGCCACGGCACAAGAGAAAGTGCATGTTAGGAAAGAGGTCACTATCTGCTAAGAATTATAAATAGTGCTTTTGCCCCTGATATTTAAGGGCAAAGAAAAGTCTTCTGTTGTTGTCACCACAGAAGACTAAATTATAATTTTATATTTAAATTACGTCTGGTTTTCTCCAATAAAATTTTTTCCCAAAAGACAATTCGTTGCTCTCACCAGAGAGCTCAGTAATTAATGCATCACACCTATATGCTAATGTCATAGGTTTGCTCCTGGGTCAAGGCACATACCAAAACAAATTGATGTTTCTGACTGTCTGTCTGTCTCTCTCCCCCTCTATCCTACCTCTAACATCAATAAAGAAATAGTAGAAAAACGAACATTTTTGTTGTTATTTTTGCAGCTTAAAAGGCATAAAAGAATGAAATATGTTATTCTAAATCTCACCCCAAGAGGAAATTAGGGATAAGTTCGTAAAGTACCATATTTCCCCAATTATAGGGAGCCTCCCTGTATAAGACACACCGTAATTTTAAGGAACAAATTTTGAGAAAATTAGAAGAAATGCGCATAAATGGGAATTGCAAGTAAAAATAAATACTACAACCACTGTATAAGAGGCACTCAGTTTTCTAACCCCATATTTTTCAAAAATGATGTGTCTTACTCATTGGGAAATATGGCATACACCCTCCAAATGTCTCAGTGAACTGTCCTTTTTTCTTTTCTTTTTTACAGAGACGGGGAGAAAGTCATAGAGAGGGATATATACGGACAGACAGACAGAAATGGAGAGAATTTTTTATTATTTGCCAGGTCACAGATCAATCATTAGTTTTTTGTTGTGACACCTTACGTCTTCATTGACTCCTGTCTCATATGTGCCTTGAACTGTGGGCTACAGCTGATCGAGTGACCGCTTGCTCAATGCAGCGACCTCGGGCTCAAGCTGGTGAGCTTTGCTCCAATGAAATGAGCTGTCGCTCAAGCTGGCGCCCTTGGGATCTCAAACCTGGGTCCTTTGCATTTAGGTCAAATGCTCTAACAACTGCGCCATCGCCAGCTCAAGCTGTGAACATTTTTTTTTATTTTCTTGGATTTTATTTAGTATCCTGGTGTTTACTCTGGGTAAAAAGGCTGTGTATTTGAAGGTTTTCTTGCCCTAAAATATATTCATCACTGCATTTTTCTATAGGTTTCCTTATGTAGTTTTTATTTCTATAACTTATAAGCTATTTGGGTTGGAGAATAAGTTCATAGCGTTTTTATATTTTCTTTTATTTTACAAGGATTTGTTTGCTGTTCAGAATAGGGTAAGTATTCAATCGATAAAACTCTTTCTGCTCTATTAAACTATGTTAATTGTTTTTTTGAGTTATTTAATTTTTTATTGGTTTTGAGGCTTAGAAATGGAATACCCAGGAGGCAAAAATCAATATTTTCGACACCTTCTCTTTTTTCCGTTTCATCGAGGTCAAAAAGCTGCTGAAGCACCCAGGGTCATTTGTGACGTGTATGGAGAAGATGTAATAGGCGAGTCTACAGCATGGAAATGGTTTGCAAAGATCAAAAATGGTGACTTTGACGTCGATGACATGTCTCACAGGAAAAAGTTTTCTGAATTCGATGAAGAACGTCTAAAATCACTTTTGAAGAAAAATGGTCACCAAAAGAATCATGAATTTGTGAAAAAAATGAACTGCGGTCATGAAACGATTCTCAATCACCTTCATTCAATGGGATTTACCGAAAAATTGGGAGCATGGGTGACTCACGAAATCTACCAAAAAATAGAAAGAAAGTCGCCTTCAAATTGATTCTCAGCATCTCGTCCGCCATCGAGCAACATGTGGTTATAAACAGCGCAGTTTGTATCGATTTGTCAAGGGAGATGAGAAATGGTGCCTATACCTCAATATAAAGGAAAGAAAGAGTGGGTGGCTCCAGGAGTTATGTCAAAGCAGAGAGTCAAGTCGGACCTTCATTTAAAGAAGGACATGATATCCGTTTGGCGGGACATGGAGGGTATGTTGCACTGAGAATTGCTCGAGAAGAATACCACGGTCAACAAGGAGCTCGACATTGCCCAGCTACACCACGTGAATGAGGCTCTTCCACTGAAAAGACCTGATCGACATGATCAAACCATACTCCTTCAAGACAAGAACAGGCCCCATGTTGCAAAAGTCGTCAAAGCTACACTCCAAAGCTCGAATGGGAGGTCCTTCTGCATCCACCGTATTCTGCGGACCTTGCACTGACTGATTACCATCTTTTCCGCTCTCCGTCAAAACATATGAAGGTCGTTACCTTCGATAAAAAAAAGGTCCTTAAAAACCGGCTCAACAAATTCTTTTACACCAGTCCAGGTGATTTTTAGAGGAACAGCATAAACAAATTGGTCAACAGGTGGGAAGAGGTTGTAAACATCAAAGGCGAATAAATAATTGATTAAATTCTTGCTATAATTACTATTTTTTTAAATAAAAATCTTCAGTTAAAACGCTAAAAACTTATGCCCGAACCAAATATTTTGTAACGTGAAATGTGAATTTGAGAAGAGGGTCATTTAGGAGTGCATTTCATTACATTAAATAAAAGGGATTTTCAGTTAATTTCTACTCCTGTTTACTATATTAAGTATAATGACAACAAGAATCATGATTTACATCAATTCTCAGGTTAGAGGTAGTTGAAACTTGCTTGAAAGAACATACAGGATTATCTGTGGTAAATGTTTCTCAAGTGAGATTCTCTGCTGCCACGTTGTTTTCACCTTTTGAGTAACAGCTCAGAGCAGTTTACCTTGAATAATACAGCAGTTGGGTGTTGTGCATTATCTATCAATGTTGAATCCAAGGCTATCTAAAAGAAACTTTTATACCTTGCAAATAGAAGGAATTTCTGGTTACTGCTTAATACTACTTTCAACGTTAACTGTAGCGAAAACAAGAGATATACTTGGTATCATTTCAATCTTCTGAATTTGGCTGGAACTTGATCCATAGAACATACAATAATGGTCTCTGTTACAAGTGCTTCTCTGCTGCCACCTCGTGTTCATCTTCGGAATCATGCCTCAGTACAGGTTCAAAGAAATAGTTTGGTAGAGAACATTTTCTATAAACATTGATTCCAATTTGCCGTTTCTGTAAATTTTTTGTGTATTCTTAGTGGTTTGTATTCTTAAAATCTCTCGGTTCATCCCATTGTTCTTCTTTGTTTCCAGCCATGCTTTCATAAAGCCTTTGAAAGTGCCAATCATACCAGGCACAGTGCAGGGAACTCATGTCCCTGCATTCAAGGACTTCCTATTCCACTTTTTCTACTTCTCTCTTTTTAATTCCTTTTATATAAAACTACTTCTTGTATTGTAAAATAGGATGTGCTTTGATTTGACAGGTGTGTTGAATTTTAGCAGCTTTTTTATTATACAAAAATGTATTCTTATTGCAGAAGTGCAAGAAAAATGATATCAAAAACAACATCAACAGATTTTCATACAGATATATCTTCTGTTCCTACTACAACATTTTCTTTCCGAATTTTCTGTGTACCTATTATATTTCTCTTTGTGTATATACTCAGGTTCACTGGGTGTGTGTACATCTGTGTGCATAGATGTACATTGCACAAGAGCATATCTCTCTGGATCCACAGTGTCTGTCATTTGTGGATATCTGTGTATGTATGCAAATGACTGTTAATTAATTCATTCAGGACACACTTATTGTATTTCTATTATGTGCCAGGCACAGTGCTCGACACTGGATGCCTACAGTGCATGAGATAGACTTATTTTTTGTCTTTATGAATACGACACTTTCCTGGGATAGACAGAATAAACAATATACATAAAGAAAATAATCATAAGTTGAAACAAGCACTGTATTTGGTAGAGCAATATCTTTGTTGTTAGTTATGATTTATTAAGGCAAGGTTCAGTATTTCAGTTTCTCAGAAAGCAGAACTGAGACATAAGACTCGGTTTTTCAGCAATGCTTTTTCTCAGGTATAAAACTGAGAATATAGAGAAGTTATGAATCAAAGATCCTTTGAGGTGTTCTGTGAGTAATAAAACCTAGTTTGTATGTTATTACCAATGCTCAGATAAATTCTGATGTCCAAGCTTTGGTCTGTCAGTCTAGACTGCTGCCATGGCACAAGAGAAAGGGCATGTTAGGAAAGGGGTCACTTTCTGCTAAAAAATTAGAAATAGTGCTTCTGCCCCTGAATTTTAAGAGCAAAGAAAAGTCTTCTGTTTTTGTCGCCACAGAAGAATAAATAATCATTTTATTATTTAATTACCTCTGGTTTTTCCTTGTAAAATTCTTTCCCAAAGGACAATGGCTTGCTTTCACCAGAGAGCTCAGTAGCTAAATCATAGCACCTACATGCTAATGTCATAGGTTTGCTCCTGGGTCAAGGCAAACACCGAAACAGATTGTTGTTTATGACTATCTGTCTGTCTCTCTCCCCCTCTATCCTACCTCTAACATCAATAAATAAATAGAATAAAAACGAGCTTTTTTGTTGTTGTTTTTGCAGCTTAAATTGCATAGAAGAATGAATTATGCTTTTCTAAATCTCACCCCAAGCGGAAATTAATGACAAGTTTGTAAGGTACCATATTTCCCCAATTATAAGTAGCCTCCCTGTATAAGACGCACCTTAATTTTGGGGCACAAATTATGAGAGATGAGAAGAAATGTGCATCAACATGAACTGCAAGGAAAAAAATACTAAAACCACTGTATAAGAAGCACTCTGTTTTCTAACACCATATTTTTTAAAAATGATGAGTCTTACTCATGAGGAAATATGGTATACACCCTCAAAATGTCTCAGTGAACTGTTGTTATTTTTCTTTTCTTTTTTACAGAGACAGGGAGAGAGTCAAAGAGAGGGATATATAGGGACAGACAGACAGAAATGGAGAGTATTTTTTATTATTTGCCAGGTCTCAGATCAAACATTAGTATTTTGTTGTGACACTTTATGTGTTCATTAACTCCTGTCTCATATGGGCCTTTAACAGTGGGCTACAGCTGCTCGAGTGACCGCTTGATCGATCCAGTGATCTGGGCTCAACCTGGTGAGCTTTGCTGCAACGAAATGAGCCGTTGCCCAAGCTGGCGCACTTGGGATCTCAAACCTGTGTCCTTTGCATTCCAGTCCAATGTTCTAACTACTGTGCCATCGCCTGCTCAAGCTGTGATCATATTTTCTTTTATTTTCTCTGGATTTTATTTAGTTTCCTGGTGCTTACTGTGGCTAGAGAGGCTGTGTATTTTAAGGTTTTCTTGCCCTAAAATATATTCATCACTGCATTTTTGTATAGGTTTCCTTATGTAGTTTTTATTTCCACTATTGTAAGCTATTTGGGTTGGGGAATAAGTTTGTAGCGTTTTTATATTTTGTTTTATTTTACAAGAATTTGTTTGCTGTTCAGCAAAGGGTAAGTATACAATCGATAAAACTCTTTCTGCTCTACAAAACTATGTTAATAGTATTTTTATGTTATTTAATTTTTTATTAGTTTTTAGGCTTAAAAATGGAATACCCAGGAGGCAAATAATCAACATTTTCGACACTTGCTCTTCTTTGCTTTTAATCGAAATCAAAAAGCTGCTGAATCAGACCGGTACATTTGCCACGTGTACAGAGAAGTTGTCATAGGCGAGTCTACCGCATGGAAATGCTTTGCAAAGTTCAAAAATGGCGACTATGACGTCAATCACAGGTCCTGTAGCAGAAGGTTTTCTAAATTCGAGGAAGAGTGTCTCAAATTACTTTTGAAGCCGAACGGTCGCCAAACCTGTCATGAATTGGTGGAAAAAATGAACTGCAATCATAAAACGAGTCTCAATGACCTTCATTCAATGAGATTTACTGAAAAATTGGGAGCCTGGGTGCCTCACGAGCTCAACGAAAAGAAACAAAGAAAGTCGCCTTCAAATTGCTTCTCAGCATCTCGCCCGCCATCAAGCAACATGTGGTCATAAACAGCGCTTTTTATACTGAATCATCATGGCAGATGAGAAATTGTGCCTATACAAAATTTGAAGTAAGAAAGGAGTAGATTGCTCCAGGTGATACGTCAAAGCCGAGAGTCAAGCCGGACTTTCATCCAAAGAAGATCATGATATGTGTTTGTGGGAATGGGAGGGCATGGTGCACTGGGAAATGCTCGAGAAGCATGCCACGGTCAACAAGGAGCTCGACATTGCCCAGCTACACCACGTGAATGAGGCTATTTGACTGAAAAGACCTGATTGACATGGTCAAACCATACTCCTTCACGACAAGGACAGTCCCCAAGTTGCACAAGACAACAAAGCTGCACTCCGAGACCTCGAATCAGAGGTCCTTCAGCAACCGCCGTATTCTCCAGACCGTGTACCGATCGATTACCATGTTGTCCGCTCTCTGTCAAACCATATGAAGTGTGTTACCTTATAACAAAGAGGTCCTTAAAAACCGGCTCAAAAAATTCTTTGACACCAGACCAGGTGATTTTTGGAAGAATAGCATCAACAAATTCGTCAAGAGGTGGGAAGAGGTTGTAAAGAGGAATGGAGAATAAATAATTGATTAACTTATTGATATATTTACAATTCCTTTTAAATAGAATCTTCGTTTAAAACGCTACGATCTTATTTTCCAACCAAATATTTTGTAACTTAAAATGTGATTTTGAGAAGAGGGTCATTTAGGAGTGAATTTTCTTACCTTAAATAAAAGGGATTTTCAGTTCATTTCTATTCCTGTTTACTATATTAAGTGTATTGACAACAAGAATCATGATTTATATCAATTCTAAGGTTAGAGGTAGTTGAAACTTGCTTGAAAGAACATACAGGATTATCTGTTGTAAATGTTTCCGAAGTGTGCTTCTCTGCTGCCGCGTCATTTTCACCATTTGAGTAACAGCTCAGGGCAGTTTACCTTGAAATATACAGCAGCTGTGTGTTGTGCGTCATCTATCAATGTTGAATCCAAGGCTATCTAAAAGAAACTTTTATACCTTGCAAATAAAAATAATTTCTGGTTAATGCTTGCTACTACTTTCAATGTTAACTGTAGCGAAAACAGGAGATATACTTGTTACCATTTCAATCTTCTGAATTTGGCTGGAACTTGATCCATAGTACATACAATAATGGTCTCTGTTACTAGTGCTTCGCGGCTGCCACCTCGTGTGCATCTTCGGAATCACACCTCAGTACAGGTTCAAAGGAATAGTTTGGTAGAGAACATTTTCTATAAACATTGATTCCAATTTGCCGTTTCTGTAAAGTTTTTGTGTATTCTTTGTGGTTTGTATTCTTAAAATCTCTCAGTTCATCCACTTGTTCTTCTTTGTTTTTAGCTATGCTTTCATAAAGCCTTTGAAAGTGCCCATTATATCCCAGGCACAGTGCAAGGAACTCATGTCCCTGCATTCTAGGACTTCCTATTCTACTATTTTAACTATTGTCTTTTTAATTCCTTTTTTATTAAACTACTTCTTGTATTGTAAAATAGGATGCGCTTTGATTTGCCAGATATGTTGAATTTTAGCAGCTTTTCTATTATAGAATAATGTATTCTTATTGCAGAATTGCAAGAAAAATTATCTCAAAAACAACATCAACAGATATTCACACAGATATATCTTCTGTTCCTACTAGGACATTTTATTTCCGAATTTTTTTGTGTACCTATTATATTACTCTTTGTGTATATACTCAGGTTCACTGAGTGTGTGTACATCTGTGTGCATAGATGTGCATTGCACAAGAGCATATCTCTCTGGATCCACAGTGTTTGTCATTTGTGGATATCTGTGTACATATGCAAATGACTGTTTATTCAGTCATTCAGGACACACTTATTGTATTTCTATATTGTGCCCTGCACAGTGCTCGACACTGAATGCCTCTAGTGCATGAGATAGACTTACTTTCTGTCTTTATGAATACGACACTTTCCTGGGATAGACAGAAAAAAAATATACATAAAGAAAATAATCATAAGTTGAAACAAGCACTGTATTTGTTAGTGCCATATCTTTGGTTTCAGTTATGATTTATTATGGCGAGTTTCAGTATATCAGTTTCTCAGAAACCAGAGCTGAGTCATAAGACTCGGTTTTTCAGCAAGGCGTGTTCTGAGGTATAAAACTGGAAAAATATAGATATATTTAATCAAAGACCCTTGGAGGTGTTCTGTGAGCAATAAAACCTAGCTTGTATGTTGTGACCAATGCTCAGATAAATTCTGATGTCCGAGGTTAGGAGGTCTCTCAGTCTGGACTGCTGCCACGGCACAAGGGAAACTGCATGATAGGAAAGGGGTCATTTCTGGTAAACAATTAGAAATAGATTTTATGCCCCTGAATTTTAAGAGCAAATAAATATTCTGGTGTTGTCAACAAAGAAGACTAAATTATCATTTTATTTTTTAATTACCTCTGGTTTTCTCTAGTAAATTTTTTCCCCAAAATGCAATGGTTTGCTCTCACCAGAGATTTCAGTAGTGAAATCATCACACCTATATGCTAATGTCATAGGTTTGCTCCTGGGTCAAGGCAAATTCCGAAACAGATTGATGTTTCTGACTATCTGTCTGTCTTTCTCCCTCTCTATCCTACCTCAAATATCAATAAATAAAAGAAAGAAAAAGGAACTTTTTTATTGTTGTTTTTGGAGCTTAAATTGCATAGAAGAATGAATTACTTTTTTCTAAATCTCACCCCAAGAGGAAATCAATGATAAGTTCTAAAATACCATATTTCCCCAATAATATGAAGCCTCCCTGTATAAGACGCACCTTAATTTAATTTTGGGGCACAAATATTGAGAAAATGAGAAGAAATGCGCATAAACTGGAATTGCAAGTAAAAAAAATACTACAACCTCTGTATAAGAGGCACTCAGTTTGCTAAACCCATATTTTTCAAAAATGATGAGTCTTACTCATGGGGAAATATGGTATACACCCTCCATATGTCTCTGTGAACTGTTCTTTTTTCTTTTCTTTTTTTACAGAGACAGGGAGAGAGTCAAAGAAAGGGATAAATAGGGACAGACAGACAGAAATGAAGAGATTTTTTTATTATTTGCCAGGACACAGATCAATCATCAATTTTGTGTTGTGACACCTTACGTTTTCATTGACTCCTGTCTCATATGTGCCTTGAACACTGGGCTACAGCTGATCAAGTGACCGCTTGATTGAACCAGCGACCTTGGGCTCAAGCTGGTGAGCTTTGCTCCAATGAAAAAAGCCGTTGCTCAAGCTGGCGTCCTTGGTATCTCAAACCTGGTTCCTTTGCTTTCCAGTCAAATGCTCTAACCCTAGAGCCATCGCATGCTCAAGCTGTGAACATTTTTTCTTTTATTTTCTCTGAATTTTATTTAGTTTCCCGGTTCTTACTGTGGGTGGAAAGGCTGTGTATTTTGAGGTTTCTTGCTCTAAAATATATTTATCACTGCATTTTTCCATAGGTTTCCTTATGTAGTTTTTATTTTCATTACTTGTAAGCTATTTGGTTTGGCGAATAAGTTCGTAGCGTTTTTATATTTTCTTTTATTTTACAAGGATTTGTTTGCTGTTTGGCAAAGGGTAAGTATCCATTCGATAAAAGTTGTTCTGCTCTACAAAACTATGTTAATTGTATTTTTGAGTTATTTAATTTTTTATTAGTTTTGAGGCTTAGAATTGGAATACCAGGAGGCAAAAATAAACATTTTCGACTACTGCTATTCTTTGCTTTTCATCGAGGTCAAAAAGCTGCTGAAGCAGCACGAGACATTTGGAAATGTATGGACAAGGTGTCATATCCGAGTCTACACCACAGAAATATTTTGTAAAGTTCAAAACTGGCAACTTTGACGTCGATGACATGTCCCGCAGTGGAAGGTTTTCTGAATTTGATGAAGAACATCTCAAATAACATTTGAAGAAAGTCGCCAAACCATCATGAATTGGTGAAAACAATGAACTGCGATCTAAAACAATTCTCAATCACCTTCATTCAATGGGATTTACCAAAAAAAATGTGAGCCTGGGTGCCTCGCGAGCTCAACAACAACAACAACAAAAAATGTCGCCTTCAAATTTCTTCTCAGCATCTCGACTGCCATCGAGCAACACGTGGTCATAAAAAGCGCTTTTTGTACCGAATTGTCATGGGAGAAGAGAAATGGTGCCCATACGTCAATATGAAGCAAAGAAAGGAGTGGGTTTCTCCTGGAGATATGTCAAAGCCGAGAATCAAGCCGGACCCTCATCCTAAGAAGATCAAGATATGTGTTTGGTGGGACTGGGAGTGTATGGTGCACTGGGAAATGCTTGAAAACAATGCCACGGTCAAAAAGGAGTTCTACATTGCCCAGCTACACTGCATGAATGAGGTTATTTGACTGAAAAGCCTTGATCGACACGGTCAAACCATACTACTTCACGACAAGGACAGGACCCATGTTGCACAAGTCGTCAAAGCCGCACTCCAAGAGCTCGAATGGGAGGTCTTTCAGTATGCACCGTATTCTCCAGACCTTGCACGCAACTATTACCATATTTTCCGTTCTCTGTCAAACCATATGAACGCCGTTATCTTCGATAAAAAAGAGGTCCTGAAAAACTGGCTCAACAAATTCTTTGACACCAGACCAGGTGATTTTTGGAGGAACAGCATCAACAAATTGGTCAAGAGGTGGGAAGAGGTTGTAAAGAGGAATGGAGAATAAATAATTGATTAACTTATTGACATATTTACTATTCCTTTTAAATAGAATCTTCAGTTAAAACGTTACAAACTTATTTCCCAACCAAATATTTTGTAAATTGAAATGTGATTTTGAGAAGAGGGTCATTTAGGAGTGAATTTCCTTACCTTAAATAAAAGGGATTTTCAGTTCATTTCTATTCCTGTTTACTATATTAAGTGTATTGACAACAAGAATCATGATTTATATCAATTCTAAGGTTAGAGGTAGTTGAAACTTGCTTGAAAGAACATACAGGATTATCTGTTGTAAATGTTTCCCAAGTGTGATTCGCTGCTGCCACGTCATTTTCACCATTTGAGTAACAGCTCAGGGCAGTTTACCTTGAAAAATACAGCAGTTGCGTGTTGTGCGTTATCTATCAATGTTGCATCCAAGGCTATCTAAAAGAAACTTTTATAGCTTGCAACTAGAAGGAATTTCTTGTTACTGCTTGCTACTACTTTCAACGTTAACTGTATCGAAAACAAGAGATATACTTGGTATCATTTCAATCTTCTGAATTTGGCTGGAACTTGATCCATAGAACATACAATAATGGTCACTGTTACAAGTGCTTCTCTGCTGCCACCTCATGTGCATCTTTGGAATCACGCCTCAGTACAGGTTCAAAGGAATAGTTTGGTAGAGAACATTTTCTATAAACGTTGATTCCAATTTGCCGTTTCTGTAAAGTTTTTGTGTATTCTTAGTGGTTTGTATTCTTAAAATCTCTCGGTTCATCCCCTTGTTCTTCTTTGTTTCCAGCCATGCTTTCATAAAGCCTTTGAAAGTGCCCATCATATACCAGGCACAGTGCAAGGAACTCATGTCCCTGCATTCAAGGACTTCCTATTCTACTCTTTTAACTTCTGTCTGTTTAATTCCTTTTATATAAAACTAATTCTTGTATTGTAAAATAGGATGTGCTTTGATTTGCCAGATATGTTGAATTTTACCAGCTTTTCTATTATAGAAAAATGTATTCTTATTGCAGAAGTGCAAGAAAAATGATCTCAAAAACAACGTCATCAGATTTTCATACAGATATATCTTCTGTTCCTACTAGAACATTTTCTTTCCGAATTTTTTGTGTACCTATTATATTTCTCTTTGTGTATATACTCAGTTCACTGGGTGTGTGAACATCTTTGTGCATAGATGTGCATTGCACAAGAGCATATCTCTCTGGATCCACAGTGTCGGTCATTTGTGGATATCTGTGTACGTACGCAAATGACTGTTTATTCATTCATTCAGGACACACTTATTGTATTTCTATTATGTGCCAGGCACATTGCTCGACACTGGATGCCTATAGTGCATAAGATAGACTTACTTTCTGTCGTTTTGAATATGACTCTTTCCTGGGATAGACAGAAAAAACAATATACATAAAGAAAATAATCATAAGTTGAAACAAGCACTGTATTTGGTAATGCAATATCTTTGGTGTGAGTTATGATTTATTATGGCGAGGTTCATTATATCAGTTTCTCAGAAAGCAGAACTGAGACATAAGCCTCGGTTTTTCAGCAATGCTTGTTCTCAGGTATAAAACTGAGAATATAGAGAAGTTATGAATCAAACATCCTTTGAGGTGTTCTGTGAGCAATAAAACCTAGTTTGTATGTTATGACCAATGCTCAGATAAATTCTGATGTCCAAGCTTTGGTCTCTCAGTCTAGACTGCTGCCACGGCACAAGAGAAAGTGCATGTTAGGAAAGGGGTCAATTTCTGCTAAAAAATTAGAAATAGTGCTTCTGCCCCTGAATTTTAAGAGCAAAGAAGAGTCATCTGTTGTTGTCTCCACAGAAGACTAAATAGTCATTTTATTATTTAATTACCTCTGGTTTTTCCTTGTAAATTTTTTCCCAAAAGACAGTGGCTTGCTCTCACCAGAGAGCTCAGTAGTTAAATCATCGCACCTATATGCTAATGTCATAGGTTTGCTACTAGGTCAAGGCACATACCGAAACAGATTGATGTTTATGACTATCTGTCTGTCTCTCTCCCCCTCTATCCTACCTCTAACATCAATAAATAAATAGAATAAAAACGAGCTTTGTTGTTGTTTTTGCAGCTTAAATTGCATAGAAGAATGAATTATGCTTTTCTAAATCTTACACCAAGAGGAAATTAATGATAAGTTCGTAAAGTACCATATTTCCCCAATTATAAGAAGCCTCCCTGTATAAGACGCACCTTAATTTTGGGGCAAAAACTATGAGAAAATGAGGAGAAATGCGCATCAACGGTAGTGAACTGTTGTTATTTTTCTTTTCTTTTTTACAAAGACAGGGAGAGAGTCAAAGAGAGGCATATATAGAGACAGACAGACAGAAATGGAGAGAATTTTTTATTATTTGCCAGGTCACAGATCAATCATTAGCATTTTGCTGTGACACCTTACATGTTCATTGACTCCTGTCTCATATGTGCCTTAAACAGTGGGCTACAGCTGCTCGAGTGACCGCTTGCTCGATCCAGCGACCTGGGCTCAAGCTGGTGAGCTTTGCTCCAAGCAAATGAGCCGTTGCTCAAGCTGGCGCACTTGGGATCTGAAACCTGTGTCCTTTGCATTCCAGTCCAATGCTCGAACTTCTGCGCCATCGCCTGCTGAAGCTGTGAACATTTTGTCTTTTATGTTTTCTGGATTTTATTTAGTATCCTTGTGCTTACTGTGGCTAGAAAGGCTGTGTATTTTAAGATTTTCTTGCCCTAAAATATATTCATCACTGCATTTTTGTATAGGTTTCCTTATGTAGTTTGTATTTCCATTATTGTAAGCTATTTGGGTTGGGGAATAAGTTCGTAGCGTTTTTATATTTTGTTTTATTTTACAAGAATTTGTTTGCTCTTCGGCAAAGGGTACATATTCAATTGGTAAAACACTTTCTGATCTACAAAACTATGTCAATTGTATTTTTATGTTATTTAATTTTTTATTAGTTTTTAGGCTTAGAAATGGAATACCCAGGAGCCAAAAAATCAACATTTTCGACACTTCCTCTTCTTTGCTTTTAATCGAAGTCAAAAAGCTGCTGAATCAGCCCGGTACATTTGACACATGTATGGAGAAGTTTTCATAGGCGAGTCTACAGCACGGAAATGGTTTGCAAAGTTCAAAAATGGCGACTTTGACGTCGATCACACGTCCTGCAGCGGGAGGTTTTCTAAATTCGAGGAAGAATGTCTCAAATTACATTTGAAGCCGAACGGTCACCAAACCTGTCATGAATTGGTGGAAAAAATGAACTGCAATCATAAAACGAGTCTCAATCACCTTCATTCATGAGATTTACTGAAAAATTGGGAGCCTGGGTGCCTCATAAGCTCAACGAAAAGAAACAAAAAAGGCGCTTTAAATTGCTTCTCAGCATCTCACCCGCCATAGAGCAACACGTGGTCATAAACAGCGCTTTTTGTACTGAATCATCATGGGAGATGAGAAATTGTGCCTATACAAATAATGAAGCAAAAAAGGAGTGGGTGGCTCCAGGAGATACGTCAAAGCCGAGAGTCAAGCCGGACTTTCATCCAAAGAAGATCATGATATGTGTTTGGTGGGAATTGGAGGGCATGGTGTACTGGGAAATGCTCGAGAAGCATGCCACGGTCAACAAGGAGCTCGACATTGCCCAGCTCCACCGCGTGAATGAGGCTATTCGACTGAAAAGACCTGATTGACATGGACAATCCATACTCCTTCATGACAAAGACAGTCCCCAAGCTGCACAAGTCGTCAAATCCACACTCCAAGAGCTCGAATCGGAGGTCCTTCAGCAACCGCCCTATTCTCCAGACCGTGCACCGATCGATTACCATCATGTCCGCTCTCTGTCAAACCAAATGAAGGGCGTTACCTTATAACAATGAGGTCCTTAAAACCGGCTCAAAAAATTCTTTGACACCAGACCAGGTTATTTTTGGAGGAACAGCATCAACAAATTCGTTAAGAGGTGAGAAGAGGTTGTAAAGAGCAATGGCGAATAAATAATTGATTACCTTATTGATATATTTACTATTCCTTTTAAATAGAATCTTCGGTTAAAACGCTACGAACTTATTCCCCAACCAAATATTTTGTAACTTGAAATGTGATTTTGAGAAGAGGGTCATTTAGGAGTGAATTTCCTTACCTTAAATAAAAGGGATTTTCAGTTCATTTCTATTCCTGTTTACTATATTAAGAGTATTGACAACAAGAATCATGATTTATAACAATTCTTAGGTTAGAGGTAGTTGAAACTTGCTTGAAAGAACATACAGGATTATCTGTTGTAAATGTTTCCCAAGTGTGCTTCTCTGCTGCCACGTCATTTTCACCATTTGAGTAACATGTCAGGGCAGTTTACCTTGAAAAATACAGCAGTTGGGTGTTGTGCGTTACCTATCAACGTTGAATCCAAGGCTATCTAAAAGAAACTTTTATACCTTGCAACTAGAAGGAATTTCTGGTTACTGCTTGCTACTACTTTCAACGTTAACTGTAGCGAATACAGGAAATATATATGGTATCATTTCAATCTTCTGAATTTGGCTGGAACTTGATCCATAGTACATACAATAATGGTCTCTGTTACAAGTGCTTCTCTGCTGCCACCTCGTGTGAATCTTCGGAATCACGCCTCAGTACAGGTTCAAAGGAATAGTTTGGTAGAGAACATTTTCTTTAAACGTTGATTCCAATTTGCCGTTTCTGTAAAGTTTTTGTGTATACTTAGTGGTTTGTATTCTTAAAATCTGTCGGTTCATCCCCTTGTTCTTCTTTGTTTCCAGCCATGCTTTCATAAAGCATTTGAAAGTGCCCATCATATACCAGGCATACTGCAAGGAACACATATCCCTGCATTCAAGGTCTTCCTATTCTACTCTTTTAACTTCTGTCTAATTCCTTTTATATAAAACTACTTCTTGTATTGTAAAATAGGATGTGCTTTTATTTGCCAGATATATTGAATTTTAGTAGCTTTCCTATTATAGAAAAATGTATTCTTATTGCAGAAGTGCAAAAAAATGATCTCAAAAACAACATCAACATATTTTCATACAGATATATCTTTTGTTCCTACTAGGACAATTTCTTTCCGAATTTTTTCTGTACCTATTGTATTTCTTTTTGTGTATATACTCAGGTTCACTGGGTGTGTGAACATCTTTGTGCATAGATGTGCATTGCACAAGAGCATATCTCTCTGGATCCACAGTGTCTGTCATTTGTGGATATCTGTGTACGTATGCAAATGACTGTTTATTCATTCATTCAGGACACACTTATTGTATTTCTATTATGTGCCAGGCACATTGCTCGACACTGGATGCCTATAGTGCATAAGATAGACTTACTTTCTGTCGTTTTGAATATGACTCTTTCCTGGGATAGACAAAAAAAAAACATATACATAAAGAAAATAATCATAAGTTGAAACAAGCACTGTATTTGGTAATGCAATATCTTTGATGTGAGTTATGATTTATTATGGCGAGGTTCATTATATCAGTTTCTCAGAAAGCAGAACTGAGACATAAGCCTCGGTTTTTCAGCAATGCTTGTTCTCAGGTATAAAACTGAGAATATAGAGAAGTTATGAATCAAACATCCTTTGAGGTGTTCTGTGAGCAATAAAACCTAGTTTGTATGTTATGACCAATACTCAGATAAATTCTGATGTCCAAGCTTTGGTCTCTCAGTCTAGACTGCTGCCATGGCACAAGAGAAAGTGCATGTTAGGAAAGGGGTCAATTTCTGCTAAAAAATTAGAAATAGTGCTTCTGCCCCTGAATTTTAAGAGCAAAGAAAACTCTTCTGTTGTTGTCGCCACAGAAGACTAAATAGTCATTTTATTATTTAATTACCTCTGGTTTTTCCTTGTAAATTTTTTCCCAAAAGACAATGGCTTGCTCTCAACAGAGAGCTCAGTAGTTAAAGCATCGGACCTATATGCTAATGTCATAGGTTTGCTCCTGGTTCAAGGCACATACTGAAACAGATTGATGTTTATGACTATCTGTCTGTCTCTCTCCCCCTCTATCCTACCTTTAACATCAATAAATAGATAGAATAAAAACGAGCTTTGTTGTTGTTTTTGCAGCTTAAATTGCATAGAAGAATGAATTATGCTTTTCTAAATCTTACCCCAAGAGGAAATTAATGATAAGTTCGTAAAGTACCATATTTCCCCAATTATAAGAAGCCTCCCTGTATAAGACGCACCTTAATTTTGGGGCAAAAACTATGAGAAAATGAGGAGAAATGCGCATCAATGGTAGTGAACTGTTGTTATTTTTCTTTTCTTTTTTACAAAGACAGGGAGAGAGTCAAAGAGAGGCATATATAGAGACAGACAGACAGAAATGGAGAGAATTTTTTATTATTTGCCAGGTCACAGATCAATCATTAGCATTTTGTTGTGACACCTTACATGTTCATTGACTCCTGTCTCATATGTGCCTTAAACAGTGGGCTACAGCTGTTCGAGTGACCGCTTACTTGATCCAGCGACCTGGGCTCAAGCTGGTGAGCTTTGCTCCAAACAAATGAGCCGTTGCTCAAGCTGGCGCACTTGGGATCTGAAACCTGTGTCCTTTGCATTCCAGTCCAATGCTCGAACTTCTGCGCCATTGCCTGCTGAAGCTGTGAACATTTTGTCTTTTATGTTTTCTGGATTTTATTTAGTATCCTTGTGCTTACTGTGGCTAGAAAGGCTGTGTATTTTAAGGTTTTCTTGCCCTAAAATATATTCATAACTGCATTTTTGTATAGGTTTCCTTATGTAGTTTGTATTTCCATTATTGTAAGCTATTTGGGTTGGGGAATAAGTTCGTAGCGTTTTTATATTTTGTTTTATTTTACAAGAATTTGTTTGCTCTACGGCAAAGGGTACGTATTCAATTGGTAAAACACTTTCTGATCTACAAAACTATGTTAATTGTATTTTTATGTTATTTAATTTTTTATTAGTTTTTAGGCTTAGAAATGGAATACCCAGGAGCCAAAAAATCAACATTTTCGACACTTGCTCTTCTTTGCTTTTAATCGAAGTCAAAAAGCTGCTGAATCAGCCTGGTACATTTGACACATGTATGGAGAAGTTTTCATAGGCGAGTCTACAGCACGGAAATGGTTTGCAAAGTTCAAAAATGGCGACTTTGACATCGATCACAGGTCCTGCAGTGGGAGGTTTTCTAAATTCGAGGAAGAATGTCTCAAATTACATTTGAAGCCGAACGGTAGCCAAACCTGTCATGAATTGGTGGAAAAAATGAACTGCAATCATAAAACGAGTCTCAATCACCTTCATTCATGAGATTTACTGAAAAATTGGGAGCCTGGGTGCCTCATGAGCTCAACGAAAAGAAACAAAAAAGGTGCTTTAAATTGCTTCTCAGCATCTCACCCGCCATAGAGCAACACGTGGTCATAAACAGCGCTTTTTATACTGAATTATCATGGGAGATGAGAAATTGTGCCTATACAAATAATGAAGCAAAAAAGGAGTGGGTGGCTCCAGGAGATACGTCAAAGCCGAGAGTCAAGCCGGACTTTCATCCAAAGAAGATCATGATATGCGTTTGGTGGGAATTAGAGGGCATGGTGTACTGGGAAATGCTCAAGAAGCATGCCACGGTCAACAAGGAGCTCGACATTGCCCAGTTACACCACGTGAATGAGGCCATTCGACTGAAAATACCTGATTGACATGGTCAAACCATATTCCTTCACGACAAGGACAGTCCCCAAGTTGCACAAATCGTCAAATCCGCACTCCTAGAGGTCGAATCGGAGGTCCTTCAGCAACCGCCATATTCTCCAAACCGTGCACTGATCAATTACCATCTTGTCCGCTCTCTGTCAAACCGTATGAAGGGTGTTACCTTATAACAAAGAGGTCCTTAAAAACCGTCTCAAAAAATTCTTTGACACCAGACCTGGTTATTTTTGGAGGAACAGCATCAACAAATTGGTCAAGAGGTGGGAAGAGGTTGTACAGAGCAATTGAGAATAAATAATTGTTTAACTTATTGATATATTTACTATTCCTTTTAAATAGAATCTTCGGTTAAAACGTTACGAACTTATTCCCCAACCAAATATTTTGTAACTTGAAATGTGATTTTGAGAAGAGGGTCATTTAGGACTGTATTTCCATACCTTAAATAAAAGGGATTTTCAGTAATTTTCTATTCCTGTTAACTATATTAAGTGTATTGACAACAAGAATCATGATTTATATCAATTCTAAGGTTAGAGGTAGTTGAAACTTGCTTGAAAGAACATACAGGATTATCTGTTGTAAATGTATCCCAAGTGTGATTCGCTGCTGCCACGTCATTTTCACCATTTGAGTAACAGCTCAGGGCAGTTTACCTTGAAAAAGAGCAGGTGGGTGTTGTGCGTTATCTATCAATGTTGAATCCAAGGCATTCTAAAAGAAACTTTTATACCTTGCAACTAGAAGGAATTTCTGGTTACTGCTTGATAATATTTTCAACGTTAACTGTAGCGAAATCAAGAGATATACTTGATTACATTTCAATCTTCTGCATTTGGCTGGAACTTGATCCATAGAACATACAATAATGGACTCTGTTACAACTATTTCTCTGCTGCCATCTCGTGTGCATCTTCGGAATCACGCCTCAGTACAGGTTCAAAGGAATAGTTTGGTAGAGAACATTTTCTATAAACGTTGATTCCAATTTGCCGTTTCTGTAAAGTTTTTGTGTATTCTTAGTGGTTTGTGTTCTTAAAATCTCTCGGTTAATCCCATTTTTCTTCTTTTTTTTTAGCCATGCTTTCATAAAGCCTTTTAAAGTGTACATCATATACCAGGCACAGTGCAAGGAACTCATGTCCCTGCATTCAAGGACTTCCTATCTACACTTTTAACTTCTGTCTGTTTAATTCCTTTTAAATAAAACTACTTCTTGTATTGTAAAATAGGATGTACTTTGATTTGCCAGATATTTTGAATTTTAGCCGCTTTTCTATTACAGAAAAATGTATTCTTATTGCAGAAGTGCAAAAAAAATTATCTCAAAAACAACATCAACAGATTTTCATACAGATATATCTTCTGTTCCTACTAGGACTTTTTCTTTCCGAATTTTTTGTGTACCTATAATATTTCTCTTTGTGTATATACTCAGGTTCACTGGGTGTGTGTACATCTTTGTGCATAGATGTGCATTGCACAAGATCATATCTCTCTGGATCCACAGTGTCTGTCATTTGTGGATATCTGTGTATGTATGCAAATGACTGTTTATTCATTCATTCAGGACACACTTATTATATGTCTATTATGTGCCGGGCACAGTGCTCAACACGGGATGCCTATAGTGCATGAGATAGACTTACTTTCTGTCTTTATGAATATGACACTTTCCTGGGATAGACAGAAAAAACAATATACGTAAAGAAAATATTCATAAATTGAAACAAGCACTGTATTTGGTAGTGCAATATCTTTGGTGTGAGTTATGATTTATTATGGCAAGGTTCAGTATATCAGTTTCTCAGAAAGCAGAACTGAGACATAAGCCTCGGTTTTTCAGCAATGCGTGTTCTCAGGTATAAAACTGAGAATATAGAGAAGTTATGAATCAAACATCCTTTGAGGTGTTCTGTGAGCAATAAAACCTAGTTTGTATGTTATGACCAATGCTCAGATAAATTCTGATGTCCAAGCTTTGGTCTCTCAGTCTAGACTGCTGCCACGGCACAAGAGAAAGTGCATGTTAGGAAAGGGGTCAATTTCTGCTAAAAAATTAGAAATATTCCTTCTGCCCCTGGATTTTAAGAGCAAAGAAAAGTCTTCTGTTGTTGTCGCCACAGAAGACTAAATTATCATTTTATTATTTAATCACCTCTGGTTTTTCCTTGTAAATTTTTTCCCTAAAGACAATGGCTTGCTCTCAACAGAGAGCTCAGTAGTTAAAGCATCGCACCTATATGCTAATGTCATAGGTTTGCTCCTGGGTCAAGGCACATACTGAAACAGATTTATGTTTATGATTATCTGTCTGTCTCTCTCCCACTCTATCCTACCTCTAACATCAATAAATAAATAGAATAAAAATGAGCTTTTTTGTTGCTGTTTTTGCAGCTTAAATTGCATAGCAGAATGAATTATGCTTTTCTAAATCTCACCCCAAGAGGAAATTAATGATAAGTTCATAAAGTACCATATTTCCCCAATTATAAGTAGCCTCCCTGTATAAGACGCACCTTAATTTTGGGGCACACATTATGAGAAAATGAAAAGAAATGCGCATAAACGGGATTTGCTAGGAAAAAAATACTACAACCACTGTATAAGAGGCACTCTGTTTTCTAACACCACATTTTTAAAAATTGATGAGTCTTACTCATGAAAAAATATGGTATACACCCTGGAAATGTCTCTGTGAACTGTTGTTATTTTTCTTTTCTTTTTTACACAGACAGGGAGAGAGTCAAAGGGAGGGATATATAGGGACAGACAGACAGAAATGGAGAGAATTTTTTATTATTTGCCAGGTCACAGATCAATCATTAGTATTTTGTTGTGACACCTTATGTGTTCATTGACTCCTGTCTCATATGTGCCTTGAACAGTGGGCTACAGCTGCTCGAGTGACCGCTTGTTCGATCCAGCGACCTGGGCTCAAACTTTTGAGCTTTGCTCCAACGAAATGAGCCATTGCTCAAGCTGGCGCACTTGGGATTCCAAACCTGTGTCCTTTGCATTCCATTCCAATACTCTAACTACTGCGCCATCGCCTGCTCAAGCTGTGAACATTTTTTCTTTTATTTCTCTGGATTTTATTTAGTATCCTGGTGTTTACTGTGGCTAGAAAGGCTTTGTATTTTAACGTTTTCTTGCCCTAAAATATATTCATCACTGCATTTTTGTATAGGTTTCCTTATGTAGTTTTTATTTCCATTATTGTGAGCTATATGGGTTGGGGAATAAGTTCGTAGCGTTTTTATATTTTGTTTTATTTTACAAGAATTTGTTTGCTGTTCGGCAAAGGGTAAGTATTCAATCGATAAAACTCTTTCTGCTCTACAAAACTATGTTAATTGTACTTTTATATTATTTAATTTTTTAATAGTTTATAGGCTTAGAAATGGAATTCACAGGTGGCAAAAAAGCAACACTTTCGACATTTGCTCTTCTTTGCTTTTAATCGAAGTCAAAAAGCTGCTGAAGCAGCCCGGTATACTTGCCACGTGTACGGAGAAGTTGTCAAAGGCGAGTCTGTAGCACGGAAATGGTTTGCAAAGTTCAAAAATGGCGACTTAGACGTTGATCACACGTCCTGCAGCGGAAGATTTTTTAAATTCGAGGAAGAATGTCTCAAATTATTTTGAAGCCGACCGGTCGCCAAACCTGTCATGAATTGGTGGAGAAAATGAACTGCGATCATAAAACGAGTCTCAATCACCTTCATTCAATAAGATTTACTGAAAAATTGGGAGCCTGTGTGCCTCACGAGCTCAACGAAAAGAAACAAAAAAAGTCGCCTTCAAATTGCTTCTCACATCTCAGCTGCCATCGAGCAACACGTGGTCATAAACAGCGCTTTTTTTACCGAATCGTCATGGGAGATGAGAAATTGTGCCTATACAAAATATGAAGCAAAAAGAAGGATTGGGTGGCTCCAGGAGATACATCAAAGCCGAGAGTCAATCCGGACTTTCATCCAAAAAAGATCATGATATGTGTTTGTGGGAATGGGAGGGCATGGTGCACTGGAAATTGCTCGAAAACAATGCCACAGTCAACAAGGGGCTCTACATTGCCCAGCTACACTGCGTGAATGAGGCTATTTGACTGAAAAGCCCTGATCGACACAGTCAAACCATACTCCTTCACGACAAGTACAGGCCCCATGTTGCACAAGTTGTAAAAGCCGCACTTCAAGATCTCGAATGGGAGGTTCTTCAGCATCCACCGTATTCTCCAGACCTTACAGGGACCGATTACCAAATTATCCGCTCTCTGACAAACCATATGAAGGGTGTTACCTTCGATAACTAAGAGGTCCTTAAAAACTGCCTCAACAAATCATTTGACATTAGACCAGGTGATTTTTGGAGGAACAGCATCAACAAATTGGTCGAGAGGTGGGAAGAGGGTGTAAAGAGCAATGGAGAATAAATAATTGATTAAATTATTGATATAATTATTTTTTCTTTTAAATAAAAATCTTCCGTTAAAATGCTACGAACCTATTCCCCAACCAAATATTTTGTAACTTGAAATGTGATTTTGAGAAAAGGGGCATTTAGGAGTGAATTTCCTTACCTTAAATAACAGGGTTTTTTAGTTAATTTCTATTACTCTTTACTATATTAATTGTAATGACAACAAGAATCATGATTTATATCAATTCTAAGATTATAGGTAGTTGAAACTTACTTGAAAGAACATAGAGGATTATCTGTGGTAAATGTTTCCCAAGTGTGCTTCTCTGCTACCACGTCGTTTTCACCTTTTGAGTTACAGCTCAGAGCAGTTTACCTTGAAAAATACAGCAGTTGGGTGTTGTGCGTTATCTATCAATGTTGAATACAATGTTATATAAAAGAAACTTTTATATCTTGCAAATAGAAGAAATTTCTGGTTACTGATTGCTACTACTTTCAAAGTTAACTGTAGTTAAAACAAGAGAAATACTTGGTATCATTTCAATCTTATGAATTTGGCTGGAACTTGATCCATAGAACATACAATAATGGTCTCTGTTACAAGTGCTTCTCTGCTGCCACCACGTGTGCATCTTCGGAATCATGCCTCAGTAAATGTTCAAAGGAATAATTTGGCAGAGAATAGTGTCTACAAATGTTGATTACAATTTGTCCTTCTGTAAAGTTTTTGTGTATCCTTAGTGGTTTGTATTCTTACAATTTCTTGGTCCATCCCTTTTTTCTTCTTGGTTTTAAGCCATGCTTTCAAACAGCAGTTGAAAGTGCCCATCTTATACCAGGCAGTGTGCGAGGGACTCATGTCTCTGAACTCAATGACTTCCCATTCTACTTTTTTAACTTCTGTCTTATTAATTGCCCTTATATAAAACTACTTCGTGTATTGTAAAATAAAATGTACTTTGATTTGACAGGAATGTTGAATTTTAACAGCTTTTTAAAAAATGTATTCTTATTGCAGAATTGCAAGAAAAGTGTTCTCAAAAACAACAACAACAGGTTTTCATACAGATATATCTACTGTTCATATTAAAACATTTTCTTTCCGTATTCTTTATGTACCTATTATATTTCTCTTTGTGTATATATTCAGATTCCCTGGGAGTGTTTACATCTGTGTGCATAGATGTGCATTGCACATGCGCATATCTCTCTGGGTCCACAGTGTCTGTCATTTGTGGATATCTATGTGTGTATGCAAATGACTATTTTATTCATTCATTCATTGAGGAAACACTTATTGTTTTTCTATTATGTTCCAGGCTTTGTGCTTGACTCTGGATGCCTATAGTGAATGAGATAGACTTACTTTCTGTCTTTATGAATAGTACCCAGTCCTGGGGTAGACAGAAAAAAAATACATAAATAAAATAATTTTAAGTTGAAACAAGCACTGTATTGGTAGTGCCATATCATTGGTTTCAGTTATGATTTATTATGGAGAGGTTCAGTATATCAGTTTCTCAGAAAACAGAGCTGAGTCATAAGACTCGGTTTTTCTGCAAGGCGTATTATCAGGTATAAAACTGGAAAAATATAGAAGTATTTAAGCAAAGACCCTTGGAGGTTTTCTGTGAGCAAAAGAACCTAGCTTTTATGTTGTGACCAATGCTCAGATAAATTCTGATATCCGAGGTTAGGAGGTCTCTCAGTCTGGACTGCTGCCATGGCACAAGGGAAAGTGCATGAAAAGAAAGGGGTCACCTTCTGCTAAACAATTAGAAATAGTATTTATGCCCCTGAAATTTAAGAGCAAATAAATGTCTTCTGGTGTTTTTAACAAAGAAGACTAAAATATTATTTTATTTTTTAATTACCTCTGGTTTTCTCTAGCAAATTTTTTCCCCAAAATACAAAGGCTTGCTCTCACCAGAGAGTTCAGTAGTTAAAGCAGCACACCTAGATGCTAATGTCATAGGTTTGCTCCTGGGTAAAGGCACATACCAAAACAGATTGATGTTTCTGACTATCTGTCTGTCTTTACCCCCTCTATCCTACCTCTAACATAAATAAATAAAAAAAAGAAAAACGAGGTTTTTTGTGTTGTTTTTGGAGCTTAAATTGCATAGAAAAATGAATTACGTTTTTCTAAAATTCACCCCAAGAGGAAATCAATGATAAGTTCGTAAAGTACCATATATTTCCAAAAACATGAAGCCTCCCTGTATACGACACACCTTAATTTTGGGGCACAAATTTTAGAAAATGAGAAGGAATGCACATAAACTGGAATTGCAAGTAAAAAAAATTACTACAACCACTGTATAAGAGGCACTGAGTTTTCTAAACCCATATTTTTCAAAAATGATGAGTCTTACTCATGGGAAAATATGGTTAACACCCTCCAAATGTCTCTGTGAACTGTTCTTTTTACTTTTCTTTTTTTAAAGAGCCAGGGAGAGAGTCAAAGAAAAGGATATATAGGGACAGACAGACAGAAATGGAGAGATTTTTTTATTATTTGCCAGGTAACAGATCAATCATCAGTTTTTGTTGTGTCACCTTACGTGTTCATTGATTCCTGTCTCATATGTGCCTTGAACAGTGGGCTACAGCTGATCGAGTGACCCCTTGCTCCATCCAGCGACCTTGGGCTCAAGCTGGTGAGCTTTGCTCCAAAGAAATAAGCCGTTGCTCAAGCTGGCGACCTTGGGATCTCAAACCTGATTCCTTTGCATTCCAGTCAAATGCTCTAACCACAGCGCCATCGCCTGCTCAAGCTGTGAACATTTTTCTTTTATTTTCTATGAATTTAATTTAGTATCTTGGTTCTTACTGTGGTTGGAAAGGCTGAGTATTTTGAGGTTTCTCGCCCTAAAATATATTCATCACTGCATTTTTCCATTGGTTTCCATATGTAGTTTTAATTTCCATTAATTTTAAGGTATTTTGTAACTTTACCTTTATTTTGAGAAGGGCGTTATTTAGGAGAGAATTTCCTTACCTTAAAAAAATTTTTTTAGTTAATTTCTATTACTGTTTACTATATTAAGTGGAATGACACGAAGAAACATGATTTATATCAATTCTAAGGTTAGAAGTAGTTAAAACTTACTTGAAAGAACAGACAGGCTTATCTGTGGTAAATGTTTCCCAAGTGTGCATCTTTGCTGCCACCTGGTTTTCACCCTGTGAATAACAGCTCAGAGCAGCTTACCTTAAAAAATAAATCAGTTGGGTGTTTTGCGATATCTAACAATGTTGAATCCAAGGCTATCTAGAAGAAACTTTTATAACTTGCAAATAGAAGGGATTTCTGGTTACTGATTGCAACTACTTTCAACGTTAACTGTAGTGAAAACAAGAGATATACTTGGTATCATTTCAATCTTCTGAATTAGGCTGGAATTTGCTCCATAGCCCATTCAATAATGTTATTCTGTGCTGCCACCTCGTATGCATCTTCAGAATCATGCATCAGTACAGTTTCAAAAGAATAATTTGGTAGGGAACATTGTCTGTAAATTTTGATTCCAATTTGCCATTTCTGTAAAGTTTTTGTGTATCCTTAGTGGTTTGTTTTCTGAAAATCTCTCAGTTCATCTGCTTTTTCTTCTTTGTTTCCAGGCATGCTTTTATAAAGCATTTGAAAGTGCCCATCATATACCAGGCACTGTGCTAGGAACTCATGTCCCGGCACTCAATGACTTCCCATTCTACTTTTTAAAATTCTGTCATTTTATTTACTTTTATATAAAACTACTCCGTGTATTGTATAATAGGATGTGCTTGATTTGAAAGGTATGTTGAATTTTAACAGCTTTTCTATTATAAAAAATGTATTCTTATTGCAGAAGTGCAAGAAAAATGATCTCAAATACAACAACAACAGATATTCATAAAGATATATCTACTCTTCATATTAGGACATGTTCTTTCCGAATACTATGTGTTCCTGTTATATTTCTCTTTGTGTATATACTCAGATTCTCTGGATGTGTGTACATCTGTGTGCATAGATGTGCATTGCCCAAGAGCATATCTCTCTGTTCCACAGTGTCTGTCATTTGTTGCTATATGTGTACATATGCAAATGACTACTTATTCATTCATTCAGGAAACACTTATTGTGTTTCTATTATGTGCCAGGCACTGTGCTCGACACTGGATGCCTATATGGAATGAGATAGAGTTATTTTCTGTCTTTATGAATATGAAAATGTCCTGCAGTGCACAGAAAAAATTATATACATAAATAAAATAATCGTAAGTTGAAAGAAGCACTGCATTTGGTAGTGCAATATCTTTGGTGTCAGTTTTGATTTATTATGGCGAGGATCAGTATATCAGTTTCTCAGAAGGCAGAGCTGAGACATAAGGATGGGTTTTTCAGCAATGCATGTTCTCAGGTATAAAACTGAGAAAATATAGAAGTTATGAATCAAAAAGCCTGGGAGGTGTTCTGTGAGCAAAAGAACCTAGGTTGGCCCTGGCCAGTTGGCTCAGCTTTAGAGCATCGGCCTAGCGTGTGGAGGACCCGTGTCCGAATCCCGTCCAGGGCACAAAGGAGAAGTTCAATTTGCTTCTCCACACATCGACCGTGCTTTCCTTTCTGTCTCTCTCTTCCCCTCCCATCAGCCAAGGCTCCATTTTAGCACAGATGGCACGGGCGCTGGGTATGGCTCTGTGGCCTCTGCCTGAGGCTATAGAGTGCCTCTGGTCGCAACATGACTAAGGCCAGGATGGGCAGAGAATTGCCCCCTGGTGGGCAGAGAGTCGCCTCTGGATGGTGTGCCTGGTGGATTCCGGTCGGGCACATGCGGGAGTCTATCTGACTGTCTCTCCCTGTTTCCAGCTTCAGAAAAAAGAAAAAAAAAGAAAAAGGAACCTAGCTTGTATGTTGTGAACAATGCTCAGATAAATTCTGATGTCCAAGCTTAAAAGGTCTCTCAGTCTGGATTGCTGTCACGGCAAAAGGGAAAGTGCATCGTAGGAAAGGGGTCACTTTCTGCTAAACAATTAGAAATAGTGTTTATGCCCCTAAAATTTAAGAACAAAGAAATGTTTTCTAGTGTTGTTGCCACAGAAGAATAAATTATCATTTCATGTTTTAATTATCCGGTTATCTCTAGTAAATTTTTTCCCCAAAAAACAAAAACTTGCTCTCACCAGAGATCTCAGTAGTTAAGCGTGACACCTATACGCTAATGTCATAGGTTTGCTCCTGAGTCAAGGCACATACCAAAACAGATTGATTTTCTGACTATCTGTCTGTCTATTTGCCCCTCTATCCTGCCTCTAACATTAATAAATAAATAAAAGAAAAAATGACAGTGGCTTTTTTGTTGTTGTTTTTGCAGATTAAATTGCATAGAAAAATGAATTTTGTTTTCCTAAATCTTACCCCAAGAGAAAATCAATGTTAAGTTTGTAACGTACCATATTTCCCTATGAATAAGAAGCGTCCCTGCGTAAGACACACCTTAATTTAGGGGCACAAAGTTTAAGAAAATGATAACAAGCGCGAATAAACGGGAAATGCAAGTAAAAACTTCTTCAACCACTGTATAGGAGTCACGCAGTTTTCTTACTCTATATTTTTCAAAAACCATGAGTGTTACTCATGGGGAAATATAGTATACACTCTCCAAATGTCTCTTGGAACAGTATTTTTTCTTTTCTTATTTTACAGAGACAAGGAGAGAGTCAGAGAGATTGATATACAGGGACAGAGAAACAGAAATGGAGAGATTTTTTTATTATTTGCCAGGTCACAGTTCAATCATCAGTTCGTTCTTGTGACACCTTACATGTTCATTGACTCCAGTCCCATATGTGCGTTCAGCAGGGTGCTATAGCTGATCGGGTGACTGTTTGCTAGAGCCAGCGACCGTGAGCTCAAGCTCGTGAGCTTTGCTCAGATGACATGAGCCTACGCTCATGCTGGAGTCTTTGGGATATGAACCTTGGGTCCTTTGCATTCTAGTGTAATGCTCTAACCACTGCGCCATCGCCTGCTCAAGCTGTGAACATTTTTTTTTACTTTCTTTAGATTTTATTTAGTATCCTGGTTCTTAGTACATGTGGAAAGATGGTGTATTTTAAGGTTGTGTCGCCCTAAAATATATTCATCACTGTAATTTTTCCATTGGTTTACATATGTAGTTTTTATTTCCATTAATTTTAAAGTATTTTGTAACTTGAACATTATTTTGAGAAGCGGTCATTTAGGAGTGAATTTCCTTACCTTAAAAAAAAGGATTTTTAGTTAATTTCTATTACTGTTTAATATATTAAATGTAATGACACCAAGAACCATGAAATATACTTGTGAAAACAAGAGATATACTTGGTATCATTTCAATCCTCTGAATTTGGCTGGACCTTACTCCATAGAACATTCAATAACGTGCTTCTCTGCTGTCACCTTGTATGCATTTTCGGAATCATGTTTCAGTACAGGTTCAAAAAAATATTTTGGTAGGGAACATTGTCTGTAAATGTTGATTCCAATTTGCCATTTCTGTAAAGTTTTTGTGTATCCTTAGTGGTTTCTATTCTTAAAATCTCTCGTTTGATTCCCTTTTTTTACTTTGTTTCCAGCCATGCTTTCATAAAGCCTTCAACATCCCCCGTATTCTCCGGACCTTGCACCCACCGTTACCATCTTTTCCGCTCTCTGTCAAACCATATGGAGGGCTTTTCCTTCGATAACAAAGAGGTCCTTAAAAACCGGCTCAACAAATTCTTTGACACCAGACCAGGTGATTATTGGAGGAAGAGTATCAACAAATTGGTCGAGAGGTGGGAAGAGGTTGTAAACAGCAATGGCGAATAAATAATTGATTAACCTATTGCTATAATTACTATACCTTTTAAATAAAAATCTTCGGTTAAAACGCTACGAACTTATTCCCCAACCAAATATTTTGTAACTTGAAATGTGATTTTGAGAAGAGGGTCATTTAGGAGTGAATTTCCTTACCTTAAATAAAATAAATTTTCACTTAATTTCTATTTCTGTTTACTATATTAAGTGTAATGACAACAAGAATCATGATTTCTATCAATTCTCAGGTTAGAGGTAGTTGAAACTTGCTTGAAAGAACATATAAGATTATCTGTGGTAAATGTTTCCCAAGTGTGCATCTCTGCTGCCACGTCATTTTCACCTTTGAGTAACAGCTCAGAGCAGTTTACCTTGAAAAATACAGCAGCTGGTTGTTGTGCGTTATTTATCAATGTTAAATCCAAGGCTATCTAAAAGAAACTTTTATACCTTGCAAATAGAAGGAATTTCTGGTTACTTCTTGCTACTACTTTCAACGTTAACTGTAGTGAAAACAAGAGAAATACTTGGTATCATTTCAATCTTATGAATTTGGCTGGAACTTGATCCATAGAACATACAATAATGGTCTCTGTTACAAGTGCTTCTCTGCTGCCACCTCGTGTGCATCTTCGGAATCATGCCTCAATACAGGTTCAAAGGAATATTTTGGTGTAAAACATTTTCTATAAACGTTGATTCCAATTTGCGTTTCTGTAAAGTTTTTGTGTATTCTTAGTGGTTTGTATTCTTAAAATCTCTCTCTTGATTCCCTTTTTCTTCTTTGTTTCCAGCCATGCTTTCATAAAGCCTTTAAAGTGCCCATTACATACCAGCACTGTGCAAGGAACTCATGTCTTTGTATTCAAGGATGTCCTATTCTACTCTTTTACCTTCTGTCTTTTTAATTCCTTTTATGTAAAACTACTTCTTGTATTGTAAAATAGGATGGGCTTTGATTTGACAGGGATGTTGAATTTTAACAGCTTTTGTATTATAGAAAAATGTATTCTTATTGCAGAAGTGCAAGAAAAATGATCTCAAAAACAACAACAACAGATTTTCATACAGATATATCTTCTGTTCCTACTAGGACATTTTCTTTCCAAATTTTTTGTGTACCTATTATATTTCTCTTTGTGTATATACTCAGGTTCACTGGGTGTGTGTACATCTGTGTACATAGATGTGCATTGCGCAAGAGCATATCTCTCTGTGTCCACAGTATCTCTCTTTTGTGGATATTTGTCTACGTATGCAAATGACTATTTATTCATTCATTCAGGACACACTTATTTTATTTCTATTATGTGCCAAACACAGTGCTCAACACCGAATGCCTATAGTGAATGAGATAGACTTACTTTCTGTCTTTATGAATATGACACTTTCCTGGGGTAGACAGAAGAAAAAATATACATAAAGAAAATAATCGTAAGTTGAAACAAGCACTGTATTTGTTAGTGCAATATCTTTGGTTTCAGTTATGATTTATTATGGCGAGGTTCAGTATATCAGTTTCTCAGAAAGCAGAGCTGAGTCATAAGCCTCGGATTTTCAGCAAGGCGTGTTCTCAGGTATAAAACTGGAAAAATATAGAAGTATTTAATCAAAGACCCTTGGCGGTGTTCTCTGAGCAAAAAACCTATCTTGAATGTTGTGACCAATGCTCAGATAAATTTTGATGTCCAAACTTAGGAGGTCTCTCAGTCTGGACTGCTGCCACGGCACAAGGGAAACTGCATAATAGGAAAGGATTCACTTTCTGCTAAACAATTAGAAATAGTTCTTATGCCCCTGAATATTAAGAGCAAAAAAATATCTTCTGGAGTTTTCAAAAAAGAAGACTAAATTATCATTTTATTTTTTAATTACCTCTGGTTTTCTCTAGTAAAATTTTTCCCCAAAATACAATGGTGTGCTCTCACCAGAGAGTTCAGTAGTTAAAGCATTACACCTATATGCTAATGTCATAGGTTTGCTCCTGGGTAAAGGCACATACCGAATCAGGTTGATGTTTTTGACTATCTGTCTGTCTTTCTCCCCCTCTATCCTACCTCTAACATAAATAAATAAAAAAAAGAAAAACGACAGTGGCTTCTTTGTTGTTCCTTTGCAGCTTAAATTGCATAGAAGAATCAATTATGTTTTTCTAAATCTCACCCTAAGAGGAAATCAATGATAAGTTTGTAAAGTACCATATTTCTCCAATAATATGAAGCCTCCCTGTATAAGACACACCTTAATTTAATTTTGGGGCACAAATTTTGAGAAAATGAGAAAAAATGCGCATAAACTGGAATTGCAAGTAAAAAAAAATACTACAACCACTGTATAAGAAGCACTCAGTTTTCTAAACCCATATTTTTCAAAAATGATGAGTCTTACTCATGGGGAAATATGGTATACACCCTCCACATGTCTCTGTGAACTGTTCTTTTTTCTTTTCTTTTTTTACAGAGACAGGGAGAGAGTCAAAGAAAGGGATATATAGGGACAGACACACAGAAATGAAGAGATTTTTTTTTTTTATTATTTGACAGGTCACAGATCAATCATCAGTTTTGTGTTTTGACACCTTACGTGTTCATTGACTCCTGTCTCATATGTGCCTTGAACAGTGGTCTACAGCTGATGGAGTGACTGCTTGCTCAATCCAGCGACCTTCGGCTAAAGCTGGTGAGCTTTGCTCCAACGAAAAAAGCCGTCGCTCAAGCTGGCGGCCTTGGGATCTCAAACCTGGTTCTTTTGCTTTCCAGTCAAATGCTCTAACCACAGCGCCATCGCCTGCTCAAGCCGTGAACATTTTTTCTTTTATTTTCTCTGAATTTTATTTAGTTTCCTCTTTCTTACTGTCGGTGGAATGGCTGTGTATTTTGAGGTTTCTTGCTCTAAAATATATTTATCACTGCGTTTTTCTATAGGTATCCTTATGTAGTTTTTATTTTCATTACTTTTAAGCTATTTGGTTTGGAGAATAAGTTCGTAGCGTTTTTATATTTTCTTTTATTTTACATGGATTTGGTTGCTGTTTGGCAAAGGGTAAGTATCCATTCAATAAAACTCGTTCTGCTCTACAAAACTATGGTAATTGTAATTTTGAGTTATTTAATTTTTTATAAGTTTTGAGGCTTAGAACTGGAATGCCCAGGAACCAAAAATAAACATTTTCGAATCCTGCTCTTCTTTGCTTTTCATCGAGGTCAAAAAGCTGCTGAAGCAGCCCGAGACATTTGTGAAGTGTATGGACAAGGTGTCATATCCTAGTCTAGAGCACAGAAATATTTTGCAAAATTCAAAAATGGCGACTTTGACGTCAATGACATATCCCACAGCGGAAGGTTTTCTGAATTTGATGTAGAAGATCTCAAATCACATTTGAAGATGGGCACCAAATAATCATGAATTGGCAAAAACAATGAACTTCAATCATAAAACAATTCTCAATCACCTTCATTCAACGGGATTTACCAAAAAATTGCGAGCCTGGGTGCCTCACGTGCTCAGCAACAACAACAAAAAAAAGTTGCCTTCAAATTTCTTCTCAGCATCTCGACCACCATCGAGCAACACGTGGTCATAAACATCACTTTTTGTACCGAATGGTCATGGGAGATGAGAAATGATGCCTATACGTCAATATGAAGCAAAGAAAGGAGTGGGTTTCTCCAGGAGATATGTCAAAGCCGAGAGTCAAGCCAGACCTTAATCCAAAGAAGTTCATGATATGTGTTTAATGGGACTGGGAGTGTATGGTGCACTGAGAAATGCTTGAAAAAAATGCCACAGTCAACAAGGAGTTTTACATTGCCCAGCTACACCGCATGAATGAGGTTATTTGACTGAAAAGCCCTGATCGACACGGTCAAACCATACTCCTTCACGACAAGTACAGGCCCCATATTGCACAAGTCGTCAAAGCCGCACTCCTAGAGCTCGAATGGGAGGTCTTTTAGCATCCACCCTATTCCCCAGACCTTGCACTGACCGATAACCATATTTTCTGCTCTCTGTCAAACCATATGAACACTGTTACCTTCGATAACAAAGAGGTCCTTAAAAAATGGCTCAACAAATTCTTTGACACCAGACAAGGTGATTTTTGGAGGAACAGCATCAACAATTTCGTCGAGAGGTGGGAAAAGGTTGTAAAGAGCAATGGCGAATAAATAATTGATTAAGTTATTGATGTAATTACTGTTTCATTTAAATAAAAATTTTTGGTTAAAACGCTACAAGTTTATTCCAAAACCAAATATTTTGTAACTTTAAATGTGATTTTGATAAGAGGGTAATTTAGGAGTGAATTTCCTTACTTTAAATAAAAGGGTTTTTTAGTTAATTTCTATTACTGTTTAATATATTAATTGTAATGACAGCAAGAATCATGATTTATATCAATTCTAAGGTTAGAGGTAGTTGAAACTTCCTTGAAAAAACATACAGGATTATCTGTGGTAAATGTTTCCCAAGTGTGCTTCTCTCCTGCCACGTTGTTTTCACCTTTTGAGTAACAGCTCAGAGCAGTTTACGTTGAAAAATATAGCAGTTTGGTGTTGTGCGATATCTATCAATGTTGAATCCAAGGCTATCTAAAAGAAACTTTTATACCTTGCAAATAGAAGGAATTTCTGGTTACTGCTTGCTACTACTTTCAACGTTACCTCTAGTGAAAACAAGAGATATACTTGGTATCATTTCAATCTTCTGAATTTGGCTAGAACTTGATCCATAGAATATACAATAATGGTCTCTGTTAAAAGTGCTTCTCTGGTGCCACCACGTGTGCATATTCAGAATCACGCCTCAGTACAGGTTCAAAGTAATAATTTGGTAGGGAACATAGTCTATAAACGTTGATTACAATTTGTAGTTTCGGTAAAGTTTTTGTGTATCCTTAGTGGTTGGTATTCTTAAAATCTCTCGGTCCATTATTTTTTCTTCTTTGTTTCAAGACATGCTTTCATAAAGCAGTTGAAAGTGCCAATCATATACCGGGCACTGTGCTAGGAATTCATGTCCCAACACTCAATGACTTCCCATTCTATTTTTTTTACATCTGTCTTAATAATTGCTCTTATATAAAACTAATGTGTGTATTGTAAAACAAGATGTGCTTTGATTTGAATGGTATGTTGAATTTTAACAGCTTTTCTATTATAAAAAAATGTATTCTTATTGCAGAAGTGCAAGAAAAATGATCTCAAAAACAACAACAGATTTTCATACAGATATATCTACTGTTCATATTAGGACATTTTCTGTCTGAATTCTTTGTGTTCCTGTTATATTTCTCTTTGTGTATATAATCAGGCTCTCTGGGTGTGTGTACATCTGTGTGCATAGATGTGCATTGCCCATTAGCATATCTCTCTGGTCCACAGTTTCTGTCATTTGTTGCTATCTGTGTACATATGCAAATGACTATTTATTCATTCATTCAGGAAACACTTATTGTATTTCTATTATGTGCCAGGCACTGTGCTCGACATTGGATGCCTATAGTGAATGAGATAGAGTTACTTTCTGTCTTTATGAATACAACACTGTCCTGCGGTAGACAGAAAAAATATATATACATAAATAAAATAATCGTAAGTTGAAAGAAGCACTGTATTTGGTAGTGCAATACCTTTGGTGTCAGTTATGATTTATTATGGCGAGATTCAGTACATCAGTTTCTCAGATGGCAGAGCTAAGACATAAGGCTCAGTTTTTCAGCAATGCATGTTCTCAGGTATAAAACTGAGAAAATATAGAATTTAAGAATCAGAGACCCTGGGATGCGTTCTGTGAGCAAAAGAACCTAGCTTGGCCCTGGTCGGTTGGCTCAGCATTAGAGCATCGGCCTAGCATGCGGAGGACCCGGGTTTGATTCCCAGCCAGGGCACACAGGAGAAGTGCCCATTTGCTTCTCCACCCCTATGCCGCGCTTTCCTCTCTGTCTCTCTCTTCCCCTCCCATCAGCCAAGGCTCCATTTTAGCAAAGATGGCATGGGCGCTGGGGATGGCTCTGTGGCTTCTGCCTCAGGTGCTAGAGTTTCCCTGGTCGCAATATGGCGACGTCCAGGATGGGCAGAGTATCGCCCCCTGGTAGGCAGAGCGTTGCCTTTGGTTGTTGTGCCAGGAGGATCCAGGTCCTGCACATGCGGGAGTCTGTCTGACTGTCTCTCCCTGTTTCCGGCTTCAGAAAAATGAAAAAACAAAAGAAAAAGGAACCTAGCTTGTATGTTGTGAACAATGCTCAGATTAATTCTAATGTCCAAGCTTAAAAGGTCTCTCAGTCTAGATTGCTGGCACGGCAAAAAAGAAAGTGCATGGTAGGAACAGGGTCATTTCTGCTAAACAATTAGCAATACTGTTTATGCAGCTGAAAATTAAGAGCAAAGAAATGTCTTCTTGTGGTGTCACCACAGAAGAATATATTATCATTTTATGTTTTAATTTCCTCTGGTTTTCTCTAGTAAATTTTTTCCCCAAAAGACAAAAACTTGCTCTCACCAGAGATCTCAGTAGATAAAGCGTCACACCTATACGCTAATGTCATAGGTTTGCTCCTGGGTCAAGGCACATTCCGAAACAGATTGATTTTCTGACTATCTGTCTGTCTTTTTCCCCTCCATCCTGCCTCTAACATTAATAAATAAATAAAGGAAAAAATGACAGTGGCTTTTTGGTTGTTGTTTTTGCAGATTAAATTGCATAGAAGAATGAATATTTTTTCCTAAATCTCACCCCAAGAGGAAATCAAAGTTAAGTTTGTAACGTACCATATTTCCCTTTGAATAAGGAGTCTCCCTGCATAAGACGCACCTTAATTTGGGGGCACACAGTTTGAGAAAATGATAACAAACTGGAATAAACAAGAAATGCATGTAAAAACTTCTTCAACCACTGTATAAGAGGCACGCAGTTTTCTTACTCTATATTTTTCAAAAATGATGAGTTTTACTCATGGGGAAATATGGTATACACTCTGCAAATGTCTCTGTGAACAGTATTCTTTCTTTTCCTTTTTACAGAGACAAAGAAAGAGTCAGAGAGATTGATATATAGGACAGACAGACAGAAATGGAGAGATTTTTTTTATTATTTGCCAGGTCACACATCAATCATCAGTTTGTTCTTGTGACACCTTACGTGATCATTGACTCCTGTCTCATATGTGCCTCCTACAGGGGGCTACAGCTGATTGGGTGACTGCTTTGTAGAGCCAGTGACCCTGAGCTCAAGCTGGTGAGCTTTGCTCAAATGACATGAGCCGACGGTCATGCTGGAGTCCTTGGGATCTGAACCTTGGGTCCTTTGCATTCCAGTGTAATGTTCTAACCACTGCGCAAATCGCCTGCGCAAGCCGTGAACAATTTTTCTTTTACGTTCTCTAGATTTTATTTAGTATCCTGGTTCTTAGTACGCGTGGAAAGACTGTGTATTTTAAGGATTTCTCGCCCAAAAATATATTCATCACCGCATTGTTCCATAGGTTTCCTTATGTAGTTTTTATTTCCATTAATTTTTTAAGTGTTTTGTAACTTGAACTTTATTTTGAGAAGGGGGTCATTTAGGAGTGAATTTCCTTACCTTAAATAAAAGGATTTTTACATAATTTCTATTACTGTTTACTATATTAAGTGTAATGACACCAAGAAACATGATTTATATCAATTCTAAGGTTAGAGGTACTTAAAACTTGCTTGTAAGAACATACAGGCTTATCTGTGGTAAATGTTTCTCAAGTGTGCTTCTCTGCTGCCACCTCGTTTTCACCCTGTGAATAACAGCTCAGAGCAGCTTACCTTGAAAAATATATCAGTTGAGTCTTGGGCGATATCTATCAATGTTGAATCCAAGGCTATCTAGAAGAAACTTTTATAACTTGCAAATGGAAGGAATTTCTGGTTACTGCTTGCAACTACTTTCAACGTTAACTGTAGTGAAAACAAGAGATATACTTGGTATCATTTCAATCCTCTGAATTCTGCTGGAACATGCTCGAGAGCACATTCAATAATGTGCTTCTCTGCTCCCATCACGTATGCATCTTCAGAATCACGCTTCTGTACAGGTTCAAAGGAATAATTTGGTAGGGAACATTGTCTGTAAATGTTGATTCCAATTTGCCATTTCTGTAAATTTTTTGTGTATCCTTAGTGGTTTGTTTTCTTAAAATCTCTCAGTTCATCGCTTTTTCTTCTTGTTTCCAGCCATGTTTTCATAAAGCATTTGAAAGTGCCCATCATATACCAGGCACTGTGCTAGGAACTCATGTCCCTGCAATCAATGACTTCCCATTCTACTTTTTTAAATTCTGTCATTTTATTTCCTTTTATAGAAAACTACTACGTTTATTGTATAATAGGATGTGCTTGATTTGAAAGGTATGTTGAATTTTAACAGCTTTTGTATTATAAAAAATGTATTTTTATTGCAGAAGTGCAAGAAATATGATCTAAAATACAACAACAACAGATTTTCATACAGATATATCTAATGTTCATATTAGGACATTTTCTTTCTGAATTCTTTGTGTTCCTGTTATATATCTCTTTGTGTATATACTCAGGTTCTCTGGGTGTGTGTACATCTGTGTCCATAGATGTGCATTGCCCATGAGCATATCTCTCTGGTCCAGAGTGTCTGTCATTTGTTGCTATCTGTGTACATATGTAAATGACTATTTATTCATTCATTCAGGAAACACTTATTGTGTTTCTATTATGTGCCAGGCACTGCGCTCGACACTGGATGCCTATAGTGAATGAGATTGAGTTATTTTCTGTCTTTATGAATATGACACTCTCCTGCGGTAGACAGAAAATATATGTACATGAATAAAATAATCGTAAGTTGAAAGAAGCACTGTATTTGGTAGTGCAATATCTTTGGTGTCAGTTATGATTTATTATGGCGAGGTTCAGTACATCAGTTTCTCAGAAGGCAGAGCTGAGACATAAGGCTCGGTTTTTCAGCAATGCGTGTTCTCAGGTATAAACCTGAGAAAATATAGAAGTTATGAATCAAAGACCCTGGGAGGTGTTCTGTGAGCAAAAGAACCTTGCTTTGCCCTGGCCGGTTGGCTCTGCGTTAGAGCATCTGCCTAGTGCGTGGAGGACCCAAGTTTGATTCCCAGCCAGGGCACACAGGAGAGGTGCCCATTTGCTTCTCCACCCCTCTGCTGTGCTTTCCTCTCTGTCTCTCTCTTCCCCTCCCAAGGCTCCATTTAAGCAAAGATGGCACGGGCGCTGCGGATTTCTCTGTGGCCTCTGCCTCAGGCGCTAGAGTGGCTCTGGTCGCAACATGGCGAAACCCAGGATGGGCAGAGCATCGCCCCCTGGTGGGCAGAGCGTCACCTCTGGTTGGCGTGCCGGGGGCATCCTGGTAGGGCACATGCGGGAGTCTGGCTGACTGTCTCTCCCTGTCTCCAGATTCAGAAAAATGGAAAAAAAAAAAGAAAAAGCAACCTAGCTTTTATGTTGTGAACAATACTCAAATTAATTCTGATGTCCAAGCTGAAAAGGTCTCTCAGGCTGGATTGCTGCCACGGCAAATGGGAAAGTGCATTGTAGGAAAGGGGTCACTTTCTGCTAAACAATTAGGAATAATGTTTATGCACCTCAAATTTAAGAGCAAGGAAATGTCTTTTTGTGGTGTCGCCAAAGAATAATAAATTATCATTTTATGTTTTAATTCCCTCTGGTTTTCTCTAGTAAATTTTTTCCCCAAAAGACAAAAACTTGCTCTCACCAGAGATCTCAGTAGTTAAAGCATCACACCTATATGCTAGTGTCAGGTTTGCTCCTGGGTCAAGGCACATACCGAAACAGATTGATTTCCTGACTGTCTGTCTGTCTTTTTTCCCCTCTATCCTGCCTCTAACATTAAAAAATAAAGAAAAGAAAAAATGACAGTGGCTTTTTTGTTGTTGTTTTTGCAGATAAAATTGCATAGAAGAATGAATTTTGTTTTCCTATATCTCACCCCAAGAGAATATCAAAGGTAAGTTTGTAACGTACCATATTTCCCTTTGAATAAGGAGTCTCCTTGCATAAGACGCACCTTAATTTGGGGTACACAGTTTGAGAAAATGATAACAAACTGGAATAAACAAGAAATGCATGTAAAAACTTCTTCAAACACTGTATAAGAGGCACGCAGTTTTCTTACTCTATATTTTTAAAAATGATGAGTTTCACTCATGGGGAAATATGGTATACACTCTGCAAATGTCTCTGTGAACAGTATTCTTTCTTTTCTTTTTTTTTTTTTTTTTTTTTTCATTTTTCTGAAGCTGGAAACGGGGAGAGACAGTCAGACAGACTCCCGCATGCGCCCGACCGGGATCCACCCGGCACGCCCACCATGGGGCGACGCTCTGCCCACCAGGGGGCGATGCTCTGCCCATCCTGGGCGTCGCCATATTGCGACCAGAGCCACTCTAGCGCCTGGGGCAGAGGCCACAGAGCCATCCCCAGCGCCCGGGCCATCTTTGCTCCAATGGAGCCTTGGCTGCGGGAGGAGAAGAGAGAGACAGAGAGGAAAGTGCGGCGGAGGGGTGGAGAAGCAAATGGGCGCTTCTCCTGTGTGCCCTGGCCGGGAATCGAACCCGGGTCCTCCGCACGCTAGGCCGACGCTCTACCGCTGAGCCAACCGGCCAGGGCCTTTTCTTTTCTTTTTTACAGAGACAAAGAAAGAGTCAGAGAGATTGATATATAGGACAGACAGACAGAAATGGAGAGATTTTTTTTTGTATTTTCCAGGTCACACTTCAATCATCAGTTTGTTCTTGTGACACCTTACGTGATCATTGACTCCTGTCTCATATGTGCCTTCTACAGGGGGCTACAGCTGATCGGGTGACTGCTTGCTAGTGCCAGCTACGTTGAGCTCAAGTTGGTGAGTTTTGCTCAAATGACATGAACCGACGGTCATGCTGGAGTCCTTGGGATCTGAACCTTGGGTCCTTTGCATTCCAGTGTAATGTTCTATCCACTGCGCAAATCGCCTGCTCAAGCTGTGAACAATTTTTCTTTTACTTTCTCTAAATTTTATTTAGTATCCTGGTTCTTAGTACGTGTGGAAAGACTGTGTATTTTAAGGTTTTCTTGCCTAAATATATATTCATCACCTCATTGCTCCATTGGTTTCCTAATGCAGTTTATATTTCCATTAATTTTAAGGTGTTTTTTAACTTGAACTTTATTTTGAGAAGGGGGTCATTTAGGAGTGAATTTCCTTACCTTGAAAAAAAGGATTTTTAGTTAATTTCTATTACTGTTTACTATATTAAGTGGAATGACACCAAGAAACATGATTTATATCAATTCTAAGGTTAGAGGTAGTTAAAACTTGCTTGAAAGAACATACAGGCTTATCTGTGGTAAATGTTTCACAAGTGTGCTTCTCTGCTGCCACCTCGTTTTCACCCTGTGAATAACAGCTCAGAGCAGCTTACCTTGAAAAATACATCAGTTGGTTGTTGTGCGATATCTATCAATGTTGAATCCAAGGCTATCTAGAAGAAACTTTTATAACTTGCAAATAGAAGGAATTTCTGGTTACTGCTTGCAACTACTTTCAACGTTAACTGTAGTGAAAACAAGAGATATACTTGGTATCATTTCAATCCTCTGAATTTGGATGGAACTTGCTCGATAGCACATTCAATAATGTGCTTCTCTGCTGCCATCACGGATGCATCTTCGGAATCACGCTTCTGTACAGGTTCAAAGGAATAATTTGGTAGGGAACATTGTCTGTAAATGTTGATTCCAATTTGCCATTTCTGTAAAGTTTTCGTGTATCCTTAGTGGTTCGTTTTCTTAAAATCTCTCAGTTCATCCACTTTTTCTTCTTTGTTTCCAGCCATGCTTTCATAAAGCATTTGAAAGTGCCCATTATATACCAGTTACTGTGCTAGGAACTCATGTCCCTGCACTCAATGACTTCCCATTCTACTTTTTTAAAATTCTGTCATTTTTTTTCCTTTTATATAAAACTACTTCGTGTATTGTATAATAGGTTGTGCTTGATTTGAAAGTATGTTGAATTTTAACAGCTTTTCTATTATAAAAAATGTATTCTTATTGCAGAAGTGCAAGAAAAATGATCTCAAAAACAACAACAGATTTTCATACAGATATATCTTCTGTTCATATTAGGACATTTACTTTCCGAATTTTTTTTGTACCTATTATATTTTTCTTTGTGTATATACTCAGGTTCACTGGGTGTATGTACATCTGTGTGCATAGATGTGAATTGCACAAGACCATATCTCTCTGGGTCTACAGTGTCTGTCATTTTTGGAAATCTGTGTACATATGCAAATGACTATTTATTCCTTCATTCAGGAAACACTTATTGTATTTGTATTATGTGCCAGGTGCATTGCTCGATACTGGATGCCTATAGTGAATGAGACAAACTTATTTTCTGTCTTTATGAATACTACACTGTCCTGGAGTAGACAGAAAAAAATATATACATAAAGCAAATAATCGTAAGTTGAAACAAGCACTGTATTTGTTAGTGCAATATCTTTGGTTTCAGTCATGATTTATTATGGCGAGGTTCAGTATATCAGTTTCTCAGAAAGCAGAGCTGAGACGTAAGACTCGGTTTTTCAGCAATGCTTTTTCTCAGGTATAAAAATGAGAATATTGTGAAGTTATGAATAAAAGATCCTTTGAGGTGTTCTGTGAGCAATAGAACCTAGTTTGTATATTATGACCAATGCTCAGAAAAATTCTGATGTCCAAGCTTAGGTCTCTCAGTTTAGACTGCTTCCATGGCACAAGAGAAAGTGCATGATAGGAAAGGGGTCACTTTCCGGTTAACAATTAGAAATAGTGCTTATGCCCCTGAATTTTTCGAGCAAAGTATAGTCTTCTGGTGTTGTCGCCACAGAAGACTAAATTATCATTTTATTTTTTAAATACCTCTGGTTTTCCTAGTAAAATTTTTTCCCAAAAGACAATGGCTTGCTCTCACCAGAGAGCTCAGTAGTTAAAGCATCACACTCATGCTAATATCATAGGTTTGCTCCTGGGTAAAGGCACATACCAAAACAGATAGATGTTTCTGACTATCTGTCTCTCTTTCTCTCCTTCTATCCTACCGCTAACATCAATAAATAAATAGAAAAACGAGATATTTTTTGTTGTTATTTTTGCATATTAAATTGCATAGAAGTATGTATTATGCTTTTCTTAATCTCACCCCAAAAGGAAATCAATAATAAGTTCATAAATTACCATATTTTCAAAATTATAAGAAGCCTTCCTGAATAAGACGCAGCTTAATTTGGGGGCACAAATTTTGAGAAAATAAGAAGAAATGCACATAAACAGAAATTGCAATTAAAAAATACTACAACCACTGTATAAGAGGCACTCAGTTTTTTAACCCCATATTTTTTCAAAAATGATGGGTCTTACTCATGGGGAAATATGGTATACACCCTCCCAATGTCTCTGTGAACTGTTCTTTTTTCTTTTCTTTTTTACAGAGACAGGGAGGGAGTCAAAGAGAGGGATATATAGGGACAGTCAGAAAGAAATGGAGAGATTCTTTTATTATTAGCCAGGTCACAGATCATTCATCAGTTTTTGTTGTGACACCTTATGTGTTCATTGACTCCTGTCTCATATGTTCATTGAACTGTGGGCTACAGCTGATCGAGTGACCGCTTGCTCGATCCAGTGACCTTGGGCTCAAGCTGGTGAGCTTTGTTCCAAAGACATGAGCCGTTTTTAACCTGGCGCCCTTGGGATCTCAAACCTGGGTCCTTTACATTCCAGTCAAATGCTCTAACCACTGTGCCATTGCCTGCTTAAACTGTGAACATTTTTTCTTTTATTTTCTCTGGATTTTATTTAGTATCCTGGTGCTTACTGTGGGTGGAAAGGCTGTGTATTTTAAGGTTTTGCTGCCCTAAAATATATTCATCACTTCATTTTTTATAGCTGTCCTTATGTAGTTTTTATTTCCATTACTTTTAAGCTATTGGGGTTGAGGAATAAGTTCGTAGCGTTTTTATATTTTCTTTTATTTTACAAAGATTTGTTTGGTGTTCGGCAATGGGTAAGTATTCATTTGATAAAACACTTTTTCCTCTACAAAACTGTGTTAATAGTATTTTTGATTTATTTAATTTTTTATTAGTTTTAAGGGTTAGATATGGAATACCAAAGAGGCAAAAATCAACATTTTCGTCACCTGCTATTCTTTGCTTTTCATCGAGGTAAAAATGCTGCTGAAGCATCCCGGAATATTTGCGAAGTGTAAGGAGAATGTGTCATAGGCGAGTCTACAGCACGGAAATGGTTTGCAAAGTTCAAAAATGGCGACTTTGACGTCAATGACATGGCCCCCAGAGGAAGGTTTTCTGAATTCTATGAAGAATGACTGAAATCACCTATGAAGGAGAATAGTTGCCAAATCAGTGATGAATTGAAGGAAATAATGAACTGTGATCATAAAACAATTCTCATTCACCTTCATTCAATGGGATTTACTGAAAAATTGGGAGCCTGGGTGCCTCACGATCTCAACAACAACAAAAAAAAAAAAACAAAGAAAATCACCTTCAAATTGCTTCTTACCGTTTCGCCCGCCATCGAGCAACATGTAATCATAAACAGCGCTTTTTGTACCAAATCAATATTGGAGATGAGAAGTGGTGCCTATATATCTATATGATGCAAAGAAAAGAGTGCGTGGCTATAATAGATACGGCAAAGCTGAGAGTCAAGCCAGACCTTCATTCAAAGAAGATCATGATATGTGTTTGGTGGGACTGGGAGGGCATGGTGCACTTGTAAATGCTTGAGAAGAATGCCACGGTCAACAAGGAGCTTGATATTGCCCAGCTACACCGCCTGAATGAGACTATTAGACTGAAAAGACTTGATCGACATGGTAAACACATACTCCTTAACGACAAAAACAGGCCCCACGTTGCCAAAATCATCAAAGCCGCACTCCAAGACCACGAATGGGAGGTCCTTCAGCATCTGTCATATTCTCCAGACCTTGCACCGACCAATGACCATCTTTTCCGCTCTCTGTCAAACCATATGAAAGGCGTTATCTTTGATAACAAAGAGGTCCACAAAAACCGGCTCAAAAAATTCTTTGACAACAGACAAGGTGATATTTGGAGGAACAGTATCAACAAATTGGTCGAGAGTTGGGAAGAGGTTTTAAACATCAATGGCGAATAAATAATTGATGAACTTATTGAAATAATTATTGTTTCTTTTAAATAAAAATTTTCGGATAAAACGCTAAGAACTTATTTTCCAACCAAGTATTTGGAAATTGAAATGTGATTTTGAGAAGAGGGTCATTTAGGAATGAATTTCCTTATTGTAAATAAAAGGGATTTTCAGTTAATTTCTATTCTTGTTTACTATATTAAGTGTAATGACAACAAGAATGATGATTTATATCAATTTTGAGGTTAGAGGTAGTTGAAACTTGCTTGAAAGAACATACAGGATTATCTGTGGTAAATGTTTCCCAAGTGTGCTTCTGTGCTGCCACGTCATTTTCACCTTTTGAGTAACAGCTCAGAGGAGTTTACCTTGAAAAATACAGAAGTTGGGTGTTGTGCATTATCTATAATGTTGAATCCAAGGCTATCTAAAAGAAACTTTTATACCTTGCAAATAGAAGAAATTTCTGATTACTGCTTGCTACTACTTTCAACGTTAACTGTAGTTTAAACAAGAGATATAATTGGCATCATTTAAATCTTCTGATTTTGGCTGGAACTTGATTCATAGTACATACAATAATGGTCTCTGTAACAAGTGTTCTCTGCTGCCTCCTCGTTTGCATCTTTGAAATCACGCCTCAGTACTGGTTCAAAGGAATAGTTTGGTAGAGAACATTTTCTATAAACGTTGTTTCCAATTTGCCATTTCTGTAAAGTTTTTGTGTATTCTTCGTGGTTTGTATTCTTAAAATCTCTCGGTTCATCCCCTTTTTCTTCTTTGTTTCCACCATGCTATATAAAGCCTTTGAAAGTGCTCATCACATACCAGACACTGTGCAAGGAACTCATGTCCCTGCATTCAAGGACTTACTATTCCACTCTTTTAATTTCTGTCTTTTTAATTCCTTTTATATAAAACTACTTCTTGAATTGTAAAATAGGATGTGCTTTGATATGACACGTATGCTGAATTTTATCAGTTTTCTATTATAGAAAAATGTATTCTTATTGCAGAAGTGCAAGAAAAATGATCTAAAAAAAAGGACAACAGATTTTCATACAGATATATCTTCTGTTCATACTAGGACATTTTCTTTCACAATTTTTTGTGTACCTGATATATTCCTCTTTATGTATATACTCAGGTCCACTGGATGTTTGTACATCTTTGTCAATAGACCTGGATTGCACAAGAGCATATCTCTCTGGGTCCAAAGTGTCTGTCATTTGTAGATATCAGTGTAAGTATGTAAATGACTATTTATTCCTTCATTCAGGAAACACTTATGGTATTTCTATTATGTGCCAGGCACATTGTACGACACTGGATGCATATAGTGAATGAGATAGACTTACTTTCTGTATTTATGAATATTACACTGTCCTGGGGTAGACAGAAGAAAAAAATATACATAAAAAAATAATCGTAAGTTGAAACAAGCATCGAATTTGGTAGTGCAATATCTTTGGTTTCAGTTGATTTAATATTGCGATGTTCAGTATATCAGTCTCTCAGAAAGCAGAGCTAAGACAGAAGACATGGTTTTTCAGCAAGCTGTGTTCTCAGGTATTAAACTGAGAATATAGAGAAGTTATGAATCAAAGACCCTTTCAGGTGTTCTGTTAGCAAAAGAATCTTGCTTGTATGTTATGACCAATGCTCAGATAAATTCTGATGTCAAAATATAAGAGGTCTTTCAGTCTAGACTGCTGCCATGGCACAAGAGAAAGTGCATGTTAGGAAAAGGGTCACTTTCTGCTAAAAAAATTAGAAATAGTGCTTATGCCCCTGAATTTTAAGAGCAAATAAAATTCTTCTAGTGTTGTCACCACAGAAGACTAAATTATCATTTCATTTTTTAATTACCTCTGGTTTTCTCAAGTAAAATTTTTCCCCAAAGGACAATGGCTTACTCTCAACAGAGAGCTCAGTAGTGCAAGCATCACACCTATATCCTAATGTTATAGGTTTGCTCCTGGGTCAAGGCACATACCAAAAGAAATTGATGTTTCTGACTATCTGTCTTTCTTTCTCCCCCTCTATCCTAACTCTAACATCAATAAATAAATAGAATAATAACGACGGTGGCTTTTTTGTTTCTGTTTTTGAGCTTAAATTGCATAGAAGAATGAATTATGTTTTTTTAAATCTCACCCCAAGAGGAAATCAATGATAAGTTCGTAAATTACCATATTTCTCCAATTATAAGAAGCCTCCCTGTATAAGACGCACCTTAATTTTGGGGCACAAATTTTGAGAAAATGAGAAGAAATGCACATAAACTGGAATTGCAAGTTTAAAATACTACAACCACTGTATAAGAGGCACTCAGTTTTCTAACCCCATAGCTTTCAAAAATGATGGGTCTTACTCATGGGGAAATATGGTATACACCCTTCAAATTTCTCTGTGCATTGTTCTTTTTTCTTTTTCTTTTTTTTACAGAGACAGGGCGAGAGCCAAAGATAGCGATATATTGGGACAGACAGAAAGAAATGGAGAGATTTTTTTATTATTTGCTAGGTCACAGAAAAATCACCAGCTTTTTGTTGTGACAACTTACATGTTCATTGACTCCTGTCTCATATGTGCCTTGAACAGTGGGCTACAGCTGATCGAGTGACCGCTTGCTTGTTCCAGCGACCTCGGGCTCAAGCTGATGAGCTTTGCTCCAATAACATGAGCCGTCGCTCAAGCTGGCGCCCTTGGAATCCCAAACCTGTGTCCTTTGCATTCCAATCAAATGTTCTAACTACTGCGCCATCGCCTGCTCAAGCGGTGAACATTTTTTCTTTTATTTTCTCTGGATTTTATTTAGTATCCTGGTGCTTACTGTGGCTAGAAAGGCTGTGTATTTTAAGGTTTTCTTGTGCTAAAATATATTCATCACTGCATTTTTGTATAGGTTTCCTTATGTAGTATTTATTTCCATTATTGTAAGCTATTTGGGTTGGGAAGTAAGTTCGTAGCATTTTTATATTTTCTTTTATTTTACAAAGATTTGTTTGCTGTTCGGCAAAGCATAAGTATTCAATAAATAAAACTCTTTCTGCTCTACAAAACTATGTTAATTGTATTTTTATGTTATTTAATTTTTTATTAGTTTTTAGGCTTAGAAATGGAATACCCAGGAGGCGAAAAATCAACATTTTTGACACTTGCTCTTCTTTGATTTTCATCGAAGTCGAAACCTGCTGAAGCAGCCCGGTACATTTGCCACTGTACGGAGTAGGTGTCCTAGGCGTGTCTACATCAGGGAAATGGTTTGCAAAGTTTAAAAATGGCGACTTTGACATCGATCGAATGCTGTGCATTGAAAGGTTTCCTGAATTCGAGGAAGAACGTCTTCAGTTACTTTTGAAGCCGAATGGTCGCCAAACCTGTCATGAATTGGTGGAAAAAATGAACTGCGATCATAAAACAATTCTCAATTACCTTCATTCAATGAGATTTACTGAAAAATTGGGAGCCTGGGTGGCTCACGAGCTCAATGAAAAAAACAAAGAAAGTCGCCTTCAAATTGCTTCTCAGCATCTCGCCCGCCATCGAGCAACACATGGTCATCAACAGCGCTTTTTGTACCAATTCATCATGGGAAATTGTGCCAATACAAAATATGAACCAAAAAAAGGAGTGAGTGGCTCCAGGAGATACGTCAAAGCCAAGAGTCAAGCCGGCCCTTCATTCAAAGAAGATCATGATATGTGTTTGGTGGGAATGGGAGGGCATGTTGTACTGGGAAAAGCTCGAGAAGAATGCCATGGTCAACAAGGAGATAGACATTGCCTAGGTACACCGCATGAATGAGGCTATTCGACTGAAAAGACCTGCTTGACATGATCAAACCATACTCCTTCACGACAAGAACAGTCCCCAAGTTGCACAAGTCGTCAAAGCTGCACTCCTAGAGCTCGAATCGGAGGTCGTTCAGCAACCGCCGTATTCTCCAGACCATGCACCGATCAATTACCATCTTGTCCGCTCTCTGTCAAACCATATGAAGGGCGTTACCTTATAACAAACAGGTCCTTAAAAACCGGCTCAAGAAATTCTTTGACACCAGACCAGGTGATTTTTGGATGAACAGCATCAACAAGTTGGTCAAGATGTGGAAAGAGGTTGTAAAGAGCAATGGTGAATAAATAATTGATTAACTTATTGATATATTTACAATTCCTTTTAAATAGAATCTTCGTTTAAAATGCTACGATCTTATTTTCCAACCAAATATTTTATAACTTAAAATGTGATTTTGAGAAGAGGGTCATTTAGGAGTGAATTTTCTTACCTTAAATAAAAGGGATTTTCAGTTCATTTCTATTCCTGTTTACTATATTAAGTGTATTGACAACAAGAATCATGATTTATATCAATTCTAAGGTTAGAGGTAGTTGAAACTTGCTTGAAAGAACATACAGGATTATCTGTTGTAAATGTTTCCGAACTGTGCTTCTCTGCTGCCGCGTCATTTTCACCATTTGAGTAACAGCTCAGGGCAGTTTACCTTGAAATATACAGCAGCTGTGTGTTGTGCGTCATCTATCAATGTTGAATCCAAGGCTATCTAAAAGAAACTTTTATACCTTGCAAATAAAAATAATTTCTGGTTAATGCTTGCTACTACTTTCAATGTTAACTGTAGCGAAAACAGGAGATGTACTTGTTACCATTTCAATCTTCTGAATTTGGCTGGAACTTGATCCATAGAACATACAATAATCGTCTCTGTTACAAGTGCTTCTCCTCTGCAACCTCGTGTGCATCTTCGGAATCATGCCTCAGTACAGGTTCAAAGGAATAGTTTGGTAGAGAACATTTTCTATAAACGTTGATTCCAATTTGCCATTTCTGTAAAGATTTTGTGTATTCTTAGTGGTTTGTATTCTTAAAATCTCTCGGTTCATCCCCGTGTTCTTCTTTGTTTCCAGCCATGCTTTCATAAAGCCTTTGAAAGTGCCCATCATATACTAGGCACAGTGCAAGGAACTCATGTCCCTGCATTCAAGGACTTCCTATTCCACTCTTTTAACTTCTGTCTGTTTAATCCCTTTTATATAAAACTACTTCTTGTATTGTAAAATAGGATGTGCTTTGATTTGCCAGATATGTTGAATTTTAGAAGGTTTTCTATTATAGAGAAATGTATTTTTATTGCAGAAGTGCAAGAAAAATGATCTCAAAAACAACATCAACAGATTTTCATACAGATATATCTTCTGTTCCTACTAGGACATTTTATTTCCGAATTTTTTTGTGTGCCTATTATATTTCTCTTTGTGTATATACTCAGGTTCACTGGGTGTGTGTACATCTGTGTGCATAGATGTGTATTGCACAAGAGCATATCTCTCTGGATCCACAGTGTCGGTCATTTGTGGATATCTGTGTACGCATGCAAATGACTGTTTATTCATTCATTCAGGACACACTTATTGTATTTCTATTATGTTCCAGGCAGAGTTCTTAACACTGGGTGCCTATAGTGAATGAGATAGACTTATTTTCTGTTTTTATGAATATGACCCTTTCCTGGGATAGACAGAAAAAACAATATACATAAAGAAAATAATCATAAGTTAAAATAAGCACTGTATTTTGTAGTGCAATATCTTTGGTGTGAGTTATGATTTATTATGGCGAGGATCAGTATATCAGTTTTTCAGAGAGCAGAACTGAGACAGAAGACTCGGTTTTTCAGCAATGCTTGTTCTCAGGTATAGAACTGAGAATATAGAGAAGTTATGAATCAAAGATCCTTTGAGGTGTTCTGTGAGCAATAAAACCTAGCTTGTATGTTATGACCAATGCTGAGATAAATTCTGTTGTCCAAGCTTTGGTCTCTCAGTCTAGACTGCTGCCACGGCACAAGAGAAAGTGCATGTTAGGAAAGGGGTCACTTTCTGCTAAAAATTTAGAAATATTGCTTATGCCCCTGAATTTTAAGAGCAAAGAACGGTCTTCTGTTGATGTCGCCACAGAAGACTAAATAATCATTTTATTTTTTAATTATCTCTGGTTTTTCCTTGTAAAATTTTTTCCCAAAAGACAATGGCTTGCCCTTACCAGAAGGCTCAGTAGTTAAAGCATCGCAACTATATGCTAATGTCATAGGTTTGCTCCTGGATCAAGGCACATACCGAAACAGATTGATGTTTATGACTATCTGTGTGTCTCTCTCCCCCTCTATCCTACCTCTGACATCAATAAATATATAGAATAAAAACGAGTTTTTTTGTTGTTGTTTTTGCAGCTTAAATTGCATAGAAGAATGAATTATGCTTTTCTATATCTCACCCCAATAGGAAATTAATGATAAGTTCATAAAGTACCATATTTCCCCAATTATAAGAATCCTCCCTGTATAAGATGCACCTTAATTTTAGGGCACACATTATGAGAAACTAAGAAGAAATTCGCATAAACGGTTATTGCAAGGAAAGAAATACTACAACCACTGTATAAGAGGCACTCTGTTTTCTAACACCATATTTTTTAAAAAATGATCAGTCTTACTCATGAGGAAATATGATATACAACCTCAAAATGTCTCTGTGAACTGATACTTTTCTTTTCTTTTTTACAGAGATGGGGAGAGAGCCAAAGTGAGGGATATATAGGGACAGACAGACACAAATGGAGAGAATTTTTTATTATTTGCCAGGTCACAGATCAATCATTAGTATTTTGTTGTGACACCTTCCGTGTTCATTGACTCCTGTCTCATATGTGCCTTGAACCGTTGACTATAGCTGCACGATTGACCACTTGCTCGATCCATAGTCCTGGATTCAAGCTGGTTAGCTTTGCTCCAATCACATGAGCCGTTGCTCAAGCTGGTGCTTTTGGGATCTCAAACCTGCGTCCTTCGATTTCCAGTCAAATGCTCTAACCACTACACCATCGTCTGCTCAAGCTCTGAACATTTTTACTTTTATTTTCTCTGGATTTTATTTAGTATCCTGTTGGTTACAGTGTGTGGTAAGGCTGTGTATTTTAAGGTTTTCTTGCCCTAAAATATATTCATCACTGCATTTTTCTATAGTTTTCCTTATATAGTTTTTATTTCCATTCAATTGTAAGCTATTTGTGTTGGGGAATAAGTTCGTAGAGTTTTTATATTTTCTTTTATTTTACAAGGATTTGTTTGCTGTTCGGCAAAAGGTAAGTATTCATTTGATAAAACTCGTTCTGCTCTACAACACTTTCTTAATTGTATTTTTGAGTTATGTAATTTTTTATTAGTTTTGAGGCTTACAATTGGAATACGCAGGAGGCAAATATAAACATTTTCGACTCCTGCTCTGCTTTGCTTTTCATCGAGGTCACCAAGCTGCTGAAGCAGCCCGGGTCATTTGCGACGTGTATGGACTAGGTGTCATAGGCGTGTCCACAGCCGGAATTATTTTGCAAAGTTCAAAAATGGCAACTTTGACGTCGATGACACGTCCCTCAGCGGAAGTTTTTCTGAATTTGATGAAGAACATCTCAAATCACATTTGAAGAATGGTCGACAAACCAGTAACGAATTGGTGAAAAAAATGAACTGTGATAATAAAACAATTCTCAATCACCTTCATTCAATGGAATTTACCAAAAAATTGGGAGGCTGGATGCCTCAAGAGCTCAACAATAACAACAAAAAAACAGAGAAAGGCGCCTTCAAATTGCTTCTCATCTTCTCGCACCCCATTGAGCAACACATCGTCATAAACAGCGCTTTTTGTACTGATTTGTCAAGGGAAATGAGAAATGCTGCCTATACATCAATATGAAGCAAAGAAAGCATTGAGTTGCCCCAGAGATATGTCAAAGCCGAGAGTCAGGCCAGATCTTCATCCAAAGAAGATCATGATATGTGTTTGGTGGGACTGGGAGGGTATGGTGCACTGGGAAATGCTCGAAAACTATGCTACGGTCAACAAGGAGCACTACATTGCCAAGCTACACTGCCTGAATGAGGTTATTCGACTGAAAAGCCCTGATTGACACAGTCAAACCATACTCCTTCACGACAAGTACAGGCCCCATGTTGCACAAGTCGTAAAAGCCGCACTTCAAGATCTCGAATGGGAGGTCCTTCAGCATACACCGTATTCTCCAGACCTTGCACCGACTGATTACCATCTTTTCCGCTCTCTGAAAAACCCTATGAAGGGCGTTACCTTCAATAACTAAGAGGTACTTAAAAACTGGCTAAAAAAATCATTTGACACCAGACCAGGTGATTTTTGGAGGAACAGCATCAACAAATTGGTCGAGAGGTGAGAAAAGGGTGTAAACAGCAATGGCGAATAAATAATAGATTAAATTATTGATATAATTATTGTTTCTTTAAATAAAAATCTTCGGTTAAAATGCTTCGAACTTATTCCCCAACCAAATATTTTGTTACTTGAAATGTGATTTTGAGAAGAGAGACTATTAGGAGTGAATTTCCTTACCTTAAATAACAGGGTATTTTAGTTAATTTCTATTACTGTTTACTATGTTAATTGTAATGACAACAAGAATCATGATTTATATCAATTCTATGATTAGAGGTAGTCGAAACTTGCTTGAAAGAACATACAGGATTATCTGTGGTAAATGTTTCCCAAGTGTGCTTCTCTGCTGCCACGTCGTGTTCACCTTTTGAGTAACAGCTCAGAGCAGTTTACCTTGAAAAATACAGCAGTTGGGTGTTGTGTGTTATGTATCAATGTTGAATCCAAGGCTATCTAAAAGAAACTTTTATATCTTGCAAATAGAAGAAATTTCTGGTTACTGCTTGCTACTACTTTCAACGTTAACTGTAGTGAAAACAAGAGATATACATGGTATCATTTCAATCTTCTGAATTTGGCTGGAAATTGATCCATAGAACATTCAATAATGGTCTCTGTTACAAGTGCTTCTCTGCTACCACCACGTGTGCATCTTCAAAATCATGCCTCAGTAAATGTTCAAAGGAATAGTTTGGCAGAGAATAGTGTCTATAAACATTGATTATAATTTGTCGTTCTGTAAAGTTTTTGTGTATCCTTAGTGGTTTATATTCTTAAAATCTCTTGGTCCATCCCTTTTTTCTTCTTGGTTTCAAGCCATGCTTTCATAAAGCAGTTGAAAGTGCCCAACATATAAAGGCAGTGTGCTAGGAACACATTTCCCTGAACTCAATGACTGCCCATTCTACTTTTTTAACATCTGTGTTATTAATTGCTCTCATGTAAAACTACTTCGTGTATTGTAAAATAAAATGTACTTTGATTTGACAGGAATGTTGAATTTTAACATCTTTTAAAAAAATGTATTCTTATTGCAGAATTGCAAGAAAAGTGTTCTAAAAAAAACAAAAACAGGTTTTCATACAGATATATCTACTGTTCATATTAGAACATTTTCATTCCGTATTCTTTGTGTACCTATTATATTTCTCTTTGTGTATATACTCAGATTCCCTGGGTGTGTTTACATCTGTGTGCATAGATGTGCATTGCACATGCGCATATCTCTCTGGGTCCACAGTGTCTGTCATTTGTGGATATCTATGTGTGTATGCAAATGACTATTATATTCATTCATTCATTCATTCAGGAAACACTTATTGTATTTCTATTATGTTCCAGGCACTGTGCTGGACTCTGGATGCCTATAGTGAATGAGATAGACTTACTTTCTCTCTTTATGAATACTACCCTCTCCTGTGGTAGACAGAAGAATAAAATATACATAAATAAAATAATTTTAAGTTGAAACAAGCACTGTATTGGTAGTGCCATATCTTTGGTTTCAGTTATGATTTATTATGGAGAGATTTAGTATATCAGTTTCTCAGAAGGCAGAGCTGAGTCATAAGACTCGGTTTTTCAGCAAGGCGTGTTCTCAGGTATAAAACTGGAAAAATATAGAAGTATTTAAGCAAAGACCCTTGGAGGTGTTCTGTGAGCAAAAGAACCTAGCTTGTATGTTGTGACCAATGCTCAGTTATATTCTGATATCCGAGGTTAGGTGGTCTCTTAGTCTGGACTGCTACCATGGCACAAGGGAAAGGGCATGATAAGAAAGGGGTCACTTTCTGCTAAACAATTAAAAATAAATTTTATGCCCCTGAATTTTAAGAGCAAATAAATGTCTTCTGGTGTTGTCAACAAAGAAGACTAAAATATCATTTTATTTTTTAAATACCTCAGGTTTTCTCTCGCAAATTTTTTCCCCAAAATACAAAGGCTTGCTCTCACCAGAGAGTTCAGTAGTTAAACCATCACACCTAGATGCTAATGTCATAGGTTTGCTCCTGGGTAAAGGCACATACCGAAACAGATTGATGTTTCTGACTATCTGTCTGTCTTTCTCCCCTTCTATCCTAACTCTAACATAAATAAATAAAAAAAAGAAAACCGAAATTTTTTGTGTTGTTTTTGGAGCTTAAATTGCATAGAAGAATGAATTACGTTTTTCTAAATCTCACCCCAAGAGGAAATCAATGATAAGTTCGTAAAGTACCATATTTCCACAATAATATGAAGCCTACCTCTATAAGACGCACCTTAATTTTGGGGAACAAATTTTGAGAAAATGAGAAGAAATGCGCATAAACTGGAATTGCAAGTAAAAAAAAATACTACAACCACTGTATAAGAAGCACTCAGTTTTCTAAACCCATATTTGTCAAAAATGATGAGTCTTACTCATGGGGAAATATGGTATACACCCTCCAAATGTCTTTGTGAACTGTTCTTTTTTCTTTTCTTTTTTTACAGAGACAGGGAGAGAGTCAAAGAAAAGGATATATAGGGACAGACAGACAGATATGGAGAGATTTTTTTATTATTTGCCCGGTCACAAGATCAATCATCAGTTTTTGTTGTGTCACCTAATGTGTTCATTGACTCCTGTCTCATATGTGCCTTGAACAGTGGGCTACAGCTGATCGAGTCACCCCTTGCTCAATCCAGCGACCTTGGGCTCAAGCTGGTGAGCTTTGCTCCAAAGAAATAAGTCTTCGCTCAAGCTGGCACGCTTGGGCTCTCAAACCTGATTCCTTTGCATTCCAGTCAAATGCTCTTACCACAGCACCAACGCCTGCTCAAGGTGTGAACATTTTTTCTTTTATTTTCTCTGAATTTTATTTAGTTTCCTAGTTCTTACTGTGGTAGGAAAGGCTGAGTATTTTGAGGTTTCTCATCCTAAAATATATTCATCACTGCATTTTTTCATTCGTTTCCATATGTAGTTTTTATTTCCATTAATTTTAAGGTATTTTGTAACTTGAACTTTATTTTGAGAAGGGGGTCCTTTAGGAGTGAATTTCCTTTCCTTAAAAAAAAAAGGATTTTTAGTTAATTTCTATTATTGTTTACTATATTAAGTGTAATGACAATAATAAACATGGATTATATTATTTCAAAGGTTAGAGGTAGTTGAAACTTGCTTGAAAGAACATACAGAATTATCTGTGGTAAATGTTTCCCAAGTGTGCTTCTCTACTGCCACCTCGTTTTCACCCTGTGAATAACAGCTCAGAGCAGCTTACCTTGAAAAATAAATCAGTTGGATGTTGTGTGATATCTATCAATGTTGAATCCAAGGCTATCTAGAAGAAACTTTTATAACTTGCAAATAGAAGGAATTTCTGGTTACTGCTTGCAACTACTTTCAACGTTAACTGTAGTGAAAACAAGAGATATACTTGGTATCATTTCAATCCTCAGAATTTGGCTGGAACTTGCTCCATAGCCCATTCAATAATGTGCTTCTCTGCTGCCACCTCGTATGCATCTTCGGAATCACTCTTCAGTACAGGTTCAAAGGAATAATTTGGTAGGGAACATTGTCTGTAAATGTTGATTCCAATTTAGCGTTTCTGTAAAGTTTTTGTGTATCCTTAGTGGTTTATTTTCTAAAAATCTCTCAGTTCATCCACTTTTTCTTCTTTGTTTGCAACCATGCTTTCATAAAGCATTTGAAAGTGCCAATCATATATCAGGCACTGTGCTAGGAACTCATGTCCCTGCACTCAATGACTTCCCATTCTACTTTTTTAAATTCTGTCATTTTATTTCCTTTTATATAAATCTACTTCGTGTATTGTATAATAGGATGTGCTTGATTTGAAAGATATGTTGAATTTGAACAGCTTTTCTATTATAAAAAAATGTATTCTTATTGCAGAAGAGCAAGAAAAATGATCTCAAATACAACATCAACAGATTTTCATACAGATATATTTACTGTTCATATTAGGACATTTTCTTTCCAAATTCTTTGTGTTCCTGTTATATTTCTCTTTGTGTATATACTCAGGTTCTCTGGGTTTGTGTACATCTGTGTGCATAGATGTGCATTGCCCATGAGCATATCTCTCTGGTCCACAGTGTCTGTCATTTGTTGCTATCTGTGTACGTATGCAAATGACTACTTATTCATTCATTCAGGAAACACTTATTGTGTTTCTAATATGTGCCAGGCACTGTGCTCGACACTGGATGCCTATAGTGAATGACATAAACTTACTTCCTGTCTTTATGAATATGAAACTGTACTGCAATACACAGAATATAATATATACATAAATAAAATAATCGTAAGTTGAAAGAAGCACTGCATTTGGTAGTGCAATAACTTTGGTGTCAGTTATGATTTATTATAGCGAGGATCAGTATATCAGTTTCTCAGAAGGCATAGCTGAGACATAACTCTAGGTTTTTCAGCAATGCGTGTTCTCAGGTATAAAACTGAGAAAATATAGAAGTTATGAATCAAATACCCTGGGAGGTGTTCTGTGAGCAAAGAACCTAGCTTGGCCCTGGCCGGTTGGCTCAGCGTTAGAGCCTTGGCCTAACGTGCGGAGGACATGGGTCCGAATCCCTGCCAGGGCACACAGGAGAAGTTCCCATTTGCTTCTCCACCCCTCGACCATGATTTTCTTTCTGTCTCTCTCTTCCCCTCCCATCAGCCAAGGCTCCATTTTAGCACAGATGGCACGGGCGCTGGGTATGGCTTTGTGGACTCTGCCTGAGGTGCTAGATTGGCTCTGGTCGCAACATGGCTAAGGCCAGGATGGGCAGAGAATCGCGCTCTGGTGGGCAGAGAGTCGCCTCTGGATGGTGTGCCTGGTGGATCCCCGTCGGGCACATGGGGGAGTCTGTCTGACTCTCTCCTTGTTTCCAGCTTCTGAAAAATGGAAAAAAAAAAGAAAAAGGAACCTAGCTTGTATGTTGTGAACATTGCTCAGATACATTATGATGTCCAAGATTAAAAGGTCTCTCAGTCTGGATTGCTGACACGACAAAAGGGAAAGTGCATGGTAGGAAAGGGGTCATTTTCTTGTAAACAATTAGAAATAGTGTTTATTCGCCTGAAATTTAAGAGCAAAGAAATGTCTTCTTGTATTGTCATCAAGAAGAATAAATTATCATTTTATGTTTTAATAACCTCTGGTTATATCTAGTAAATTTTTTCCCCAAAAGACAAGAACTTTCTCTCACCAGAGATCTCAGTAGTTAAAGCGTCTCACCTATAAGCTAATGTAACAGGTTTGCGCGTGGGTCAAAGTACATACTGAAACAGATTGATTTTCTGACTATCTGTCTGTCTTTTTCCCCCTCTATCCTGCATCTAACGTTAATAAATAAATAAAAGATAAAATGACAGTGGCTTTTTTGTTGTTGTTTTTGCAGATTAAATTGCATAGAAGAATGAATTTTGTTTTCCTAAATTTCACCCCAAGAGAAAATCGATGATAAGTTTGTAAGGTACCATATTTCCCTATGAATAAGAAGACTCCTTGCTTAAGTCGCACCTTAATTTGGGGGCACAAAGTTTGAGAAAATGATAACAAACGCGAATAAACGAAAAGTGCAAGAAAAAACTTCTTCAACCACTGTATAAGAGGCACGCAGTTTTCTGACTCTATATTTTTCAAAAATGATGAGTCTTACTCATGGGGAAATATGTTATACATTTTCCAAATGTCTCTGTGAACAGTATTTATTCTTTTCTTTTTTACAGAGACAAGGAGAGAGACAGAGAGATTGATATATTGGGACAGACAGACAGAAATGGAGAGATTTTTTTATTATTTGCCAGGTCACAGTTCAATCATCAGTTTGTTCTTGTGACACCTTATGTGTTCATTGACTCCAGTCTCATATGTGCCTTCAGCGGGGGGCTACAGCTGATCGAGTTACGGCTTGCTAGAGCCAGCGACCTTGACCTCAAGCTGGTGAGCTTTGCGCAGAGGACATGAGCCGACGCTCATGCTGGAATCTTTGGGATCTGAACCTTGGGTCCTTTGCATTCCAGTGTAATGCACTAACAACTGCGCAATTGCATGCTCAAGCTGTGAATATTTTTTCCTTTTAGTTTCTCTAGTTTTTATTTAGTATCCTGGTTCTTAGCACGTGTGGAAAGACTGTGCATTTTAAGGTTTTCTCGCCCTAAAATATATTCATCACTGCATTTTACCATTGGTTTCCTTATGTAGTTTTTATTTCCATTGATTTTAAGATATTCTGTAACTTGAACTTTATTTTGAGAAGGGGTTCATTTAGGAGTGAATTTCCTAACCTTAAAAAAAATGGTTTAGTTAATTTCTATTACTGTTTACTATATTAAGTGTAAAAACACTAAGAAACATGATTTATATCAATTCTGAAGTTAGAGGTAGTTAAAACTTGCTTGAAAGAACATACAGGCTTATGTGTGGTAAAGGTTTCCTAAATGTGCTTCTCTGCTGACACCTCGTTTTCACCCTGTGAATAACAGCTCAGAAAAGCTTACCTTGATAAATACAAATGTTGGGAGTTGTGCGATATCTATCAATGTTGAATCCAAGGCTATCTAGAAGAAACTTTTATAACTCGCAAATAGAAGGAATTTCTGGTTACTGCTTGCAACTACTTTCAACGTTAACTGTAGTGAAAACAACAGATATACTTGGTATCATTTCCATCTTCTGAATTTGTCTGGAACTTGCTCCATAGCACATTCAATAATATGCTTAACTGCTGCCACCTCATATGCGTCTTCAGACTTATGCTTCCGTACAGGTTCAAATGAATAATTTGGTAGGGAAAATTGTCTGTAAATGTTGATTCCAATTTGCCATTTCTGTAAAGTTTTTGTGTATCCTTAGTGATTTTTTTTCTTAAAATCTCTCAGTTCATCTGCTTTTTCTTCTTTGTTTGCAGCCATGCTTTCATAAAGCATTTGAAAGTGCTTATCATATACCAGGCATTGTGCTAGGAACTCAATGTCTTCCCATTTTACTTTTTTAAATTCTGTCATTTTATTTCCTTTTATATAAAACTACTTCGTGTATTATATAATAGGATGTGCTTGATTTGAAAGGTATGTTGAATTTGAACAGCTTTTCTGTTATAAAAAATGTATTCTTATTGCAGAAGTGCAAGAAAAATGATCTCAAATACAACAACAACAGATATTCATAGAGATATATCTAGTGTTCATATTAGGACATTTTCTTTCCGAATTCTCTGTGTTCCTGTTATATTTCTCCTTGTGTATATACTCAGTTTCTCTGGGTGTGTATACATCTGTGTGCATAGATGTGCATTGCCCATGAGCATATCTCTCTGGTCCACAGTGTCTGTCATTTGTTGCTATCTGTGTACATATGCAAATGACTATTTATTCATTCATTCAGGAAACACTTATTGTGTTTCTATTATATGCAAGGCACTGTGCTCGACACTGGATGCCTATAGTGAATGAGATAGTGTTACTTTCTGTCTTTATGAATACAACACTGTCCTGCGGTAGACAGAAAATATATATACATAAATAAAATAATCATAAGTTGAAAGAAGCACTGTATTTGGTAGTGCAATATCTTTGGTGTCAGTTACGATTTATTATGGCGAGGTTCAGTATATCAGTTTCACAGAAGGCAAAGCTGAGACATAAGGCTCGGTTTTTCAGCAATGCATGTTCTCAGGAATAAAACTGAGAAAATATAGAAGTTATGAATCAAAGGCCCTGGGAGTTGTTCTGTGAGCAAAAGAACCTAACTTGGCCCTGGCCAGTTGGCTCAGGGTTAGTGCCTCGTCCTAGTGTGCGGAAGACCCGGGTTCTATTCCAGGCCAGGGCAAAGAGGAGAAGTGCTCATTTGCCTCTCCACCCCTCTGCTGTGCTTTCCTCTCTGTCTCTCTCTTCCTCTCCCATCAGCCAAGGTTCATTTTATCAGAGATGGCATGGGCACTGGGGATGGCTTTGTGGCCTCTGCCTCAGGCGCTAGCGTGGCTCTGGTCACAACATGTCGAAACCCAGCATGGGCAGAGCATAGCCCCCTGGTGGGCAGAGCATCACATCTTGTTGGCGTGCCGTGTGGATCCCGGTCGGGCACATGCGGGAGTCTCTCTGACTGTCTCTCCCTGTATCCAGTTTCAGAAAAAAAAAAAAGAAAAAAAAGAAAAAAGAACCTAGCTTGTATGTTGTGAACAATGCTCAGATAAATTCTGATGTCCAAGCATAAAAGGTCTCTCAGTCTGTATTGTTGCCACGGCAAAAAGGGAAAGTGCATGGTAGGAAAGGGATCACTTTCTGCTAAACAATTAGAAATAGAGTTTATGCCCCTGAAATTTAAGAGCAAAGAAATGTCTTCTTGTGTTGTCGCTACAGAAGAATAAATTATCATTTTATTTTTAATTACTTCTGTTTTTTTCTAGTAAATTTTTTCCCCAAAATACAAAAACTTGCTCTCACCAGGGATCTCAGTACTTAAAGCATCACAACTATACGCTAATAACGTACCTTTGCTCCTGGGTCAAGGCTCATACCGAAACAGATTGATTTTCTGACTATTTGTCTGTCTTTTTCCCCCTCTATCCTGCCTCTAACATTAATAAATGAATAAAAGAAAAAATGACAGTGGCTTTTTTGTTGTTGTTTTTGCAGATTAAATTGCATAGAAGAATGAATTTTGTTTTCCTAAATCTCACCCCAAGAGGAAATCAATGGTAAGTTTGTAATGTACCATATTTCCCTATGAATAAGAAGCCTCCTGCATAAGAGGCACCTTAATTTGGGGGCACAAAGTTTGAGAAAATGATAACAAACGCGAAGAAATGGGAAATGCTAGTAAAAATTTTTCAACCAGTGTATAAGGGGCACGCAGTTTTCTGACTCTATATTTTTCAAAAATGATGAGTCTTACTCATGGGGAAATACGGTATACACTCTCCAAATGTCTCTGTAAACAGTATTTTTCCTTTTCTTTTTTTACAAAGAAAAGGAGAGAGTCAGAGAGATTGATATATAGAGAGAGACGGACAGAAATGGAGAGATTTTTTTATTATTTTCCAGGTCACAATTCAATCATCAGTTTGTTCTTGTGACATCTTACGTGTTCACTGACTCCTGTCTCAATTGTGCCTTGAACAGGGGATTACAGATGAGCGAGGGACCACGTGATATAGCCAGCGACCTTGGGCTCAAGCTGGTGAAATTTGCTAAAAAGACATGAGCCCGACGCTCAAGCTGGCGCCCTTGGGATCTCAAACCTGGGTCCTTTGCATTCCAGTCAAATGCTCTAAACACTGTGCCTTCGCCTGCTCAAGCTGTGAACATTTTTTTCTTTTACATTCTCTGGATTTTATTTAGTATCCTGGTTCTTAGTAGGTGTGGAAAGACTGTGCATTTTAAGGTTTTCTTGCCTTAAATATATTCATCACTGCATTTTTCCATAGGTTTCTTTATGTAGTTTATATTTCCATGAATTGTAAGGTATTTTGTAACTTGAACTGTGATTTTGAGAAGGGGGTCGTTTATGAGTGAATTTCCATATCTTAAAGAAAAGGATTTTTAGTTAATTTCTATTACTGTTGACTATATTAAGTGTAATGTCACCAAGAAACATGATTTAGATCAATTCTAAGGTTAGAGGTAGTTGAAACTTGCTTGAAAATATATACACGATTATCTATGGTAAATGTTTCCCAATTGCCTTCTATGCCTCCACCTCGTTTTCACCTTGTGAATAACAGCTCACAGCAGTTTACCTTGGAAAATACAGCAGTTGGAAGTTGTAGGGTTTTTATCAATGTTGAATCCAAGACTCTCTAAAAGAAAGTTTTATAACTTGCAAATAGAAGGAATTTCTGCTTACGTTTTGCTACTACTTTCAACGTTAACTGTAGTGAAAACAGGACATATACGTGGTATCATTTCAGTCCTCTGAATTTGGCTGGAACTTGCTCCATACCACGCACAATAATGGTCTCCCTTACAAGTGTTTCTCTGCTGCCACCTGGTGTGTATCTTAGGAATCACGCCTCAGTAAAAGTTCAAAGGAATATTTTGGTAGGAACATTGTCTATAAAAGTTGATTTCAATTGGCCGTTTCTGTAAACATTTTTTGTGCATTCTTAGTGGTTCGTTTTCTTAAAATCTCCCGGTTCATGCCCTTTCTCTTCTTTGTGTCCAGCCTTTGAAAGTGCCCATCATATACCAGGCACTTGTGTAGGAACACATTTCCCGACACTCAATGACTTTCCATTCTCCTCTTTTAAATTCTGTGATTTTATTTCCTTTTATATAAAACTATTTCGTGTACTGTAAAATAAAATGTGCTTTGATTTGAAAGGTATGTTGAATTTTAACAGCTTTTCTATTATAAAGAAATGTATTCTTCTTGCAGAAGTACGAGAAATATGATCTCAAAAGCAACAACAACAGGTTTTCCTACAGATATATCTTTGGTTCATATTAGGACATTTTCGTTCTCAATTCTTTGTGTACTTGTTATATTTCTCCTTCTGTACATATTCAAGTTCACTGGGTGTGTGTACGTCTGTGTGCATAAATTTGCATTACACATGAGCATATCTCTCTGGGTCCATAGTGCGTGTCACTTGTGGATATCTGTGTACGTATGCAAATGACTATTTATTCATTCATTCAGGAAACACTTATTTCTATCATGTGCCAGGCACTGTGCTTAACATTGGAAGCCTATAGTGAATGAGATAAACTTTCTTTGAGTCTTTATGAATACTACACTGACCTCGGGTAGACAGAAAAATAGTATACACAAATAAAATAATCGTAAGTTGAAACAAGTACTGTATTTGGTAGTGTAATATCTTTGGTGTCAGTTATGATTTTTTATGGTGAGGTTCATTGTATCAGTTTCTCAGAAGGCAGAGCTGAGAAATAAGACTCGGTTTTTCAGCAATGCATGTTGTCAGGTATAAAACTGAGAAAATATAGAAGTTATGATTCAAAATTCTGGGCGATGTTCTGTGAGCAAAAGAACCTAGCTTGAATCTTATGACCAATGCTAAGATAAACTCTGATGTCCAAGTTTAGGAGTTCTTTCAGTCTGGACTGCGGCCAAGGCACAAGCAAAATCGCTTGATAGAAAAGGGGTCACTTTCTGTTAAACAATTAGAACTATGGTTTATGCCCTTGAATTTTAAGAGCAAAAAAAGGCTTCTGGTGTTGTTGCCACAGAAGATTAAATTATCATTTTATTTTTTAATTACCTCTGGTTTTCTCTAGTAATTTTTTTCTCCAAAAGTCAATGGCTTGCTTTAACCAGAGAGCTCAGTAATTAATACGTCACACATATACGCTATTGTCATAGGTTTGCTCCTGGGTCAAGGCATATACTGAAACAGATTGATGTTTCTGACTATCTGATTGTCTTTTTCCCCCTCTATTCTGCCTCTAACATTAATAAATAAATAAAGAAAAATGACAGTCGTTTTTGTTGTTGTTTTTGCACCTTAAATTGCCTAGAACAAAGAATGATGTATTTCAAATCTCACCCCAAGAAGAAATGAATGGTAAATTTGAAAGTACCATATATCCCCATGTATAACAAGCCTCCCTGTATAAGATGCACTTTAATTTTGGGGCACAAAGTTTGAGAAAATGACAACAAATGCGAATAAATGGAAATGCAAGTAAAAATAATGCAACCACTGTATAAGAGGCACTCAATTTTCTAACCCCGTATTTTTCAAAAATGATGAGTCTTACTAATGGGGAAATATGGTATACATTCTCCAAATGTCTGTATGAACAGTTCTTTTTTCTTTTCTTTTTTTACAGACACTGCAAGAGAGTCAGAGAGAGGGATATATAGGGACAGAAAGACAGAAAAGTAGAGATTTTTTTATTACTGGCCTGGTCACAGATCAATCAACTGTTTTTCGTTGTGACATCTTACGTGTTCATTGACTCCTGTCTCATATGTGCCTTGAACAGGGGGCAACAGATGAGCTAGGGACCACGTGCTCGAGCCTGCGACCTTGTGCTCAAGCTGGTGAGATTTGCTCAAACGACATGAACCCGACACTCAAGCTGGCGCCCTTGGGATCTCAAACCTTGGTCCTTTGCATTCCAGTTAAATGCTCTAACCACTGCCCCTTCGCATGCTCAAGCTGTGAACATTTTTTCTTTTACATTCTCTGGATTTTATTTAGTATCCTGGTTCTTAGTACGTGTGCAAAGACTGTGTATTTTAAGGTTTTCTTGCCCTAAAATATATTCATCATTGCATTTTTCCATAGGATTCCTTATGTAGTTTATATTTCCATAAGTTGTAACGTATTTTGTAACTTGAACTGTGATTTTTAGAAGGGGGTCGTATACGAATGAATTTCCATACCTTAAAAAAAAAGGATTTTTAGTTAATTTCTATTACTGTTCACTATACTAAGTGTAAAGTCACCAAGAAACATGATTTAGATCAATTCTAAGGTTAGAGGTAGTTGAATCTTGCTTGAAAGTACATACAGGATTATCTGTGGTAAATGTTTCCCAATTGCCTTCTCTGCTGCCACCTCGTTTTCACCTTGTGAATAACAGCTCACAGCAGTTTACCTTGGAAAATATAGCAGTTGGAAGTAGTAGGTTTTCTATCAATGTTGAATCCAAGACTCTCTAAAAGAAACTTTTCTAACTTGCAAATAGAAAGAATTTCTGCTTACGTCTTGCTACTATTTTGAAAGTTAACTCTAGTGAAAACAGAAGATATACGTGGTATCATTTCAGTCCTCTGAATTTGCCTGGAAATTGCTCCATAGCACACACAATAATGGTCTTGGTTACAAGTGCTTCTCTGCTGCCACCTGGTGTGTATCTTAGGAATCACGCCTCAGTAAAAGTTCAAGGCAATACTTTTGTAGGAACATTGTCTATAAACGTTGATTTCAATTGGCCGTTTCTGTAAAATTTTTGTGTACTTTAGTGGTTCGTTTTTTGAAAATCTCACGGTTCATGCACTTTCTCTTCTTTGTTTCCAGCCATGCTTTCATAAAGCCTTTGAAAGTGCCCATCATATACCAGGCACTTGTGTAGGGAACACATTTCCCGGCACTCAATGACTTCCCATTCTACTCTTTTAAAATCTGTCATTTTATTTCCTTTTATATAAAACTATTTCGTGTATTGTAAAAGAGCATTGACAGGTATGTTGATTTTTAACAGCTTTTCTATTATAAAGAAATGTATTCTTATTGCAGAAGTACGAGAAAAATGATCTCAAAAGCAACAACGACAGGTTTTCCTACAGATATATCTTCTGTTCATATTAGGACATTTTCTTTCTCAATTCTTTGTGCACTTGTTATATTACTCTTTGTGTACATATTCAAGTTCACTGGGTCTGTGTACATCTGTATGCATAGATGTGCATTGCAAATGAGCATATCCTTCTGTGTTCAAATTGCCAGTCAGTTGTGTATATCTCTGTATGTATGCAAATGACTATTTATTCATTCATTCAAGAAACACTTATTTTATTTCCATTATATGACACGTGCTGTGTTTGAAACTGGAAACCTATAGTGAATGAGATAGACTTTCTTTCCGTCTTTATGAATAATACAGTGACATAGGGTAGACAGAAAAAAAATATACATAAATAAAATAATCGTAAGTTGAAAAAAGCACTGGATTTGGTAGTGTAATATCTTTGGTGTCAGTTATGATTTATTATGGCGAGGTTCATTGTATCAGTTTCTCAGAAGGCAGAGCTGAGAAATAAGACTCGGTTTTTCAGCAATGCATGTTCTCAGGTATAAAACTGAGAAAATATAGGTTATAATTTAAAGACCATGGGAGGTGTTCTGTGAGCAAAAGAACTTAGCTTATATTTTATGACCAATGCTCAGATAAACTCTGATGTCCAAGTTTAGGAGGTCTTTCAGTCTGGACTGCTGCAAAGGCACAAGCTAAAGCAGTTGTTAGAAAACGTGTCACTTTCTGTTAAACAATTAGAAATATTGTTTATGTCCCTGAATTTTAAGAGCAAAAATAGTCTTCTGGTGTCCTCACCACAGAAGAATAAATTATCATTTTATTTTTTAATAACCTCTGGTTTTCTCCAGTAAAATTTTTTTCCAAAGTACAATGGCTTACTCACTCCAGAGAGCTCAGTAGTGCAAGCATCACACTTATATGCTAATGTCATAGGTTTGCTCCTGGGTCAAGGCACATACCGAAACAGATTGATGTTTTTGTGTATCTGTCTGTCTCTCTCCCCCTCTATCCTACCTCTAAAATCAATAAATAAATAGAAGAAAAATGACAGTGGCTTTTTTGTTCTTGTATTTGCAGCTTAAATTGCATAGAAGAATCAATTATGTTTTTCTAAATCTCACCCCAAGAGGAAGTCAATGATAAGTTCGTAAAGTACCATATTTCCCCAATTATGAGAAGCCTCCCTGTATAAGACGCACCTTAATTAGGGGGCAGAAATTTTGAGAAAATGAGAAGAAATGCGCATAAACTGGAATTGCAAGTAAAAAAATACTACAACCAATGTATAAGAGGCACTCAGTTTTCTAAGCCCATATTTTTCAGAAATGATGGGTCTTAGTCATGGGGAAATATGGTATACACCCTCCAAATGTCTCTGTGCCCTGTTTTTTTTTCTTTTCTTTTTTAACAGAGACAGGGAGAGAGCCAAAGAGAGTGACATATAGGGACAGACAGACAGAAATGGAGAGATTTTTTTATTATTTGCCAGGTCACAGAAAAATCATCAGCTTTTTGTTGTGACACCTTACATGTTCATTGACTCTTGTCTCATATATGCCTTGAACAGTGGGCTACAGCTAATCGAGTGACCTCTTGCTCGTTCCAGCGACCTTGAGTTCAAGCTGGTGAGCTTTGCTCCAATGTCATGAGCTGTCGCTCAAGCTGTCGCCCTTGGGATCTCAAATCTTTGTCCTTTGCATTCCAGTCAAATCTCTAACCACTGTGACATTGCCTGCTGAAGCTGTGATCATTTTTTCTTTTATTTTTTCTTGATTTTATTTAGAATCCTGGTGCTTACTGTGGGTGGAAAGGCTGTGTATTTTAAGGATTTCTTGCCCTACAATATATTCATCACTGCATTTTTGTATAAGTTTCCTTCTGTAGTTTTTATTTCCATTACTTTTAAGCTATTTGGGTTGGGAAATAGTTTCGTAGCGTTTTTATATTTTCTTTTCTTTTACAAGGATTTGTTTGCTGTTCAGTAAAGTGTAAGTATTCATTCGATAAATATCTTTCTGCACTACAAAACTATGTTAATTGTATTTTTGAGTTATTAATTTTTTATTAGTTTTCAGTCTTAGAAATGGAATACCCAGGAGGCAAAAATCAAAATTTTCTACCCCTGCTCTTCAATTCTATTCATCGAGGTCAAAAAGCTGCTGAAGCAGCCCAGGACATTTGCAACGTTTTTAGAGAAGGTTTCATAGGTGAGACTACAGAACGGAAATGGTTTGCAAACTTTAAAAATGGCGACTTTGCCTGACCGGTGGTGGCAAAGAAGATAAAGCGTAGACCTGGAAATACTGAGGTTGCCGTTTCGAAAACCTGGGCTTGCCTGGTCAAGGCACATATGGGAGTGGATGATTCCAGCTCCTCCTACCTTCTCTCTCTCTCTGACTCTCTCTCTCTATTCCAAAAAGGAATAAATAAAATTAAAAAAAAATGGCGACTTTGACGTCAATGACACGTCCCGCAGCGGAAGGCTTTCTGAATTCGATGAAGAACGTCTCAAATCACATTTGAAGTAGAACGGTCACCAAACCAGTCATGTATTGGCGGAAAAAATGAACTGCGATCATAAGCCGATTCTTAATCACCTTCAATGAATGGGATTTACCGAAAAATTGGGAGACTGGTTGCCTCATAAGCTCAATAAAAAAAAACAAAGATAGTCACCTTCAAATTGCTTCTCAGCAACTCGCCCTTCATCAAGCAACACGTGGTCATAAACAGCCCTTTTTTTACCGAATTATCAAGAGAGATTAAAATGGTGCCTATACATCAATACGAAACAAAGAAAGGATTGGGACGCTCAAGGAGATACGTCAAAGCCGAGAGTCAAGCCGGACCTTCATCCAGAGAAGATGATGATATGTGTTTGGCGGGACTGGGAGGGCATGTTGCACTGGGAAATGCTCGAGAAGAATGCCACGGTCAACAAGGAGCTTGACATTATCCAGCTACACCGCATGAATGAGGCAATTCGACTGAAAAGACCTGATCAACATAGTAAACACATACTCCTTCACGACAAGGACAGGACCCATGTTGCACAAGTCGTCAGGCCGCAATCCAAGAGCTCGAATGGGGAGTCCTTCAGCATCCGCCATATTCTTTGGACCTTGCACCCACCTTTACCATCTTTTCCGCTCTCTGTCAAACCACATGGAGGGCGTTACCTTCGATAACAAAAAGGTCCTTAAAAACCGGCTCAACAATTTCTTGGACACAAGACCAGGTGATTTTTGGAGGTAGAGCATAAACAAATTGGTCAAGAGGTGGGAATAGGTTGGAAAAAGCAATGGCGAATAAATAATTGATTAATTTATTGCTACAATTACTATTGCTTTTAAATAAAAATCTTCGGTTAAAACGCTAAGAATTATTCCCCAACCAAATATTTTGTAACTTGAAATGTGATTTTGAGAAGAGGGTAATTTAGGAGTGAAATTCCTTACTTTAAATGAAAGAAATGTACAGTTAATTTCTATTTCTGTTTAGTATATTAAGTGTAATGACAACAAGAATCATGATTTATATCAATTCTCAGTTTAGAGGTAGTTGAATCTTCCTTGAAAGAACATACAGTATTATCTGTGGTAAATATTTCCCAAGTGTGTTTTTCTGCTGCCACGTCATTTTCACCTTTTGAGTAACAGCTCAGAGCAGTTTACCTTGAAGAATACAGCAGTTGGGTGTTGTGCATTATCTATCAATGTTAAATCCAAGGCTATCTAAAAGAAACTTTTATACCTTGGAAATAGAAAGAATTTCTGGTTACTACTATTTTCAATATTAACTGTGGTGAAAACAAGAAATATACTTGGTATCATTTCAGTCTTGTGAATTTGGCTGGAACTTGATCCATAGAACATACAATAATGGCCTCTGTTACAAGTGCTTCTCTGCTGCCACCTCGTGTGCATCTGCGGAATCACGCCTCAGTACAGGTTCAAAGGAATAGTTTGGTAGAGAACATTTTCTATAAAAGTTGATTCCAATTTGCCGTTTCTGTAAAGTTTTTGTGTATTCTTAGTGGTTTGTATTCTTAAAATCTCTCACTTGATTCTCTTTTTTTCTTTGTTTCCAGCCATGCATTCATAAAGCCTTTAAAGTGCGCAACACATACCAGCACTGTGCAAGGAACTCATGTGTTTGCATTCAAGGACTTCCTATTCTACTCTTTTACCTTCTGTCTTTTTAATTCCTTTTATATAAAACGACTTCTTGTATTGTAAAATAGGATGGGCTTTGATTTGACAGGTATGTTGAATTTTAACAGCTTTTATATTATAGAAAATTGTATTCTTATTGCAGAAGTGAAGAAAAATGATCTCAAAAACAACAATAACAGATTTTCATAGAGATATATCTTCTGTTCCTACTAGGACATTTTCTTTCCGAATTTTTTGTGTACATATTATATATCTCTTTGTGTATATACTCAGGTTTCCTTGGTGTTTTTACATCTGTGTGCATAGCTTTGCATTTCACAAGAGCATATCCCTCTGAGTCCACAGTCTCTGTCATTTGTAGATATCTTTGAAATTATGCAAATGACTATTAATTCATTCATTCAGGAAACACTTATGGTATTTCTATTATGTGACAGGCACAATGCTCGACACTGGATGCCTATAGTGAATGAGATACACTTACTTTCTTTCTTTATGAATACTACACTTTCCTGGGGTAGACAGAAGAAAAAATATACATAAAGAAAGTAATCGTAAGTTGAAAAAAGCACTGTATTTGGTAGTGCAATGTCTTTGGTGTCAGTTATGATTTATTATGGCGATGTTCAGCATATCAGTTTCTCAGAAAGCAGAGCTGAGACATAAGACTTGATTTTTCAGCAATGCGTGTTCTCAGGTATTAAACTGAGAATATAGAGAAGTTATGAATCAAAGACCCTTTCAGGTGTTCTGTGAGCAAATGAACCTAGCTTCTATGTTATGACCAATGCTCAGATAAATTCTGATGTACAAACTTTGGAGGTCTCTCAGTCGAGTCTGCTGCCACGGCACAAGAGAAAGTGCATGTTAGGAAAGGGGTCACTTTCTGCTAAAAATTAGAAATTGTGCTTATGCCCCTGAATTTTAAGAGCAAAGGAAATTCTGCTGGTTTTGTCGCCACAGAAGACTAAATTATCATTTTATTTTTAAATTACCTCTGCTTTTCTCCAGTAAAATTTTTTTCCAAAGGACAATGCCTTACTCTCACCAGAGAGCTCAGTAGTGCAAGCATTACACCTATATGCTAATGTCGTAGGTTTGCTCCTGGGTCAAGGCACATACCAAAACAAATTGATGATTCTGACTATCTTTCTGTCTTTCTCCCCCTCTATCCAACCTCTAACATCAATAAATAAAGAACAGAAAAACGACAGTGGCTTTATTGTTGTTTTTTTTGCAGCTTAAATTGCATAGAAGAATCAATTATGTTTTTCTTAATCTCACCCCAAGGGGAAATCAATGATAATTTCGTAAAATACCATATTTCCCCAATTATAAGAAGTCTCCCTGTATAAGACGCACCTTAATTTTGGGGCAAAAATTTTGAGAAAATGAGAAGAAATGCGCATAAACTGGAATTGCAAGGACAAAAATACTAAAACCACTGTATAAGAGGCACTCAGTTTTCTTACCCCATATTTTTCAAAAATGATAGGTCTTAGTCATGGGGAAATATGGTATACACCCTCCAAATGTCTCTGTGCCCTGTTCTTTATTCTTTTTTCTTTTAGAGAGAAAGGGAGAGGGACAAAGACAGGGATATATAGGGACAGACAGACAGAAATGGAGAGATTTTTTTTATTATTTGCCAGGTCACAGAAATATCATCAGCTTTTTGTTGTGACACCTTACATGTTCATTGACTCCTGTCTCATATATGCCTTGAAATGTGGGCTACAGCTGATCGAGTGTCCTCCTGCTCGTGTCAGCGACCTTGGGCTCAAGCTGGTGAGCTTTTCTGCAATGACCTGAGCCTTCGCTCAAGATGGCGCCCTTGGGATGTCAAACTTGGGTCCTTTGCATTCCAGTCAAATGCTCTAACCACAGTGCCATCGCCAGCTCAAGCTGTGATCATTTTTTCTTTTATTTTCTCTGGATTTTATTTAGTATCCTGGTGCTTACTGTGGTTGAAAGACTGTTTATTTTAAAGGTTTCTTGCCCTACAATATATTCATCACTGCATTTTTCTATAGGATTCCTTATGTGGATTTTATTTCCATTAGTTTTAAGCTATTTGGGATGGGAAATAAGTTCATAGTGTTTTTATATTTTCTTTTTATTTTACAAGGATTTGTTTGCTGTTAAGCAAAGGGTAAGTATTCATTCGATCAAACTCTTTCTGCTCTACAAACCTCTGTTAATTGGATTTTTGAGTTATTTAATTTTTTATTAGTTTTGAGACTTAGAAATGGAATACCCAGTAGGCAAAAATCAACATTTTCGACACCTGCTCTTCTTTGCTTTTCATCGCGTCAAAAAGCTGCTGAGGCAGCTCAAGACATTTGCGATGTGTATGGAGAAGGTGTCATAGGTGAGTCTACAGCACTGAAATGGTTTGCAAACTTCAAAAATGGCGACTTTGCCTGACTGGTGGTGGCGCAGTGGATAAAGCTTCGAACTGGAAATACTGAGGTCGCCGGATCGAAAATCTGGGCTTGCCTGGTCAAGGCACTTATTGGAGTTGATGCTTCCAGCTCCTCCTACCTTCTCTCTCTCTCTGACTCTCTCTCTCTATTCCAAATAGGAATAAATAAAATTAAAATAAATGGTGACTTTGACGTCGATGACACGCAGCGGAAGGTGTTCTGAATTCTATGAAGAACGTCTCAAATCACATTTGAAGGAGAACGGTCACCAAACCAGTCACGTATTGGCGGAAAAAATTAACTGCGATCATAAGACGATTCTTAATCACCTTCATTGAATGGGATTTACCGAAAAATTGGGAGACTGGTTGCCTCATGAACTCAACGAAAAAAAACAGAGAAAGTCACCTTCAAATTGCTTCTCAGCAACTCGCCCTTCATCAAGCAACACGTGGTCATAAACAGCCCTTTTTTTTACCGAATCATCAAGAGAGATTAAAAATGGTGCCTATACATCAATATGAAACAAAGAAAGGATTGGGTCTCTTCTGGAGATTCGTCAAAGCCGAGAGTCAAGCCGGAACTTCATCCAGAGAAGATGATGATATGTGTTTGGCGGGACTGGGAGGGCATGTTGCACTGGGAAATGCTCGAGAAGAATGCCACAGTCAACAAGGAGCTCGACATTATCAAGCTACACCGCGTGAATGAGGCAATTCGACTGAAAAGACCTGACCGACATGGTAAACACATACTCCTTCACGAAAAGGACAGGACCCATGTTGCACAAGTCGTCAGGCCGCACTCCAAGAGCTCGAATGGGAGGTCCTTGAGCATCCGCAATATTCTCCGGATCTTGCACCCACCGTTAGCATCTTTTCTGCTCTCTGTCAAACCAAAGGAAGGCATGACCTTCGATAAAAAAGAGGTCCTTAAAAACCGGCTCAACAAATTCATTGACACCAGACCAGGTGATTTTTGGAGGAAGAGCATCAACAAATTGGTCGAGAGGTGAAAAAAGGTTGTAAACAGCAATGGCGAATAAATAATTGATTAACCTTTTGCTATAATTACTATTTTTTTCAATAAAAATCTTTGGTTAAAACGCTACGAACTTATTCCCCAACCAAATATTTTGTAACTTGAAAAGTGATTTCGAGAAGAGGGTCATTTAGGAGTGGTAATTCCTTACCTTAAATGAAAGAAATGTTCAGTTAATTTCTATTTCTGTTTACTATATTAAGTGTAATGACAACAAGAATCATGATATATATCAATTCTCAGGTTAGAGGTAGTTGAAACTTGCTTGAAAATATATACAGGATTATCTGTGGTAAATATTTCCCAAGTGTGCTTCTCTGCTGCCACATCATTTTCACTTTTTGAGTAACAGCTAAGAGCAGTTTACCTTGAAAAATACAGCTTGGTTGTTGTGCATTATCTATCAATGGTAAATCCAAGGCTATCTAAAAGAAACTTTTATACCTTGCAAATAGAAGGAATTTCTGGTTACTACTAATTTCAAAGTTAACTGTGGTGAAAACAAGAATAATGTTAGTCTCATTTCAGTCTTCTGAATTTGGCTGGAACTTGATCCATAGAACATACAATAATGGCCTCTGTTACAAGTGCTTCTATGCTGCCACCTCGTGTGCATCTTCGGAATCACGACTCAGTACAGGTTCAAAGGAAAAATTTGGGAGAGAACATTTTCTATAAACGTTGATTCCAATTAGCCGTTTCTGTACAGTTTTTGTGTATTCTTAGTGGTTTGTATTATTAAAATCTCTCGCTTGATTCCCGTTTTTTTCTTTCTTTCAGCCATGCTTTCATAAAGACTTTAAAGTGCGCATCACATACCAGCACTGTGCAAGGAACTCATGTCTTTGCATTCTGGGACTTCCTATTCTACTCTTTTATCTTCTGTCTTTTTAATTCCTTTTATATAAAATTACTTCTTGTATTGTAAATTAGGATGGGCTTTGATTTGACAGGTATGTTGAATTTTAACAGCTTTTATATTATAGAAAAATGTATTCTTATTGCAGAAGTGAAGAAAAATGATCTCAAAAACAACAATAACAGATTTTCATAGAGATATATCTTCTGTTCCTAATAGGACATTTTCTTTCTGAATATTTTGTGTACATATTATATTTCTCTTTGTGTATATACTCAGGTTCACTGGGTGTTTTTACATCTGTGTGCATAGATCTGCATTGCACAAGAGCATATCTCTCTGGGTCCACAGTCTCTGTCATTTGTAGATATCTTTGTAAGTATGCAAATGACTATTAGTTCATTCATTCAGGAAACACTTATGGTATTTCTATTATGTGACAGGCACAATGCTCGACACTGGATGCCTATAGTGAATGAGATAGACTTACTTTCTGTCTTTATGAATACTACACTTTCCTGGGGTAGACAGAAGAAAAAATATACATAAAGAAAATAATCGTAAGTTGAAACAAGCACTGTATTTGATAGTGCAATGTCTTTGGTGTCAGTTATGATTTATTATGGCGATATTCAGCATATCAGTTTCTCAGAAAGCAGAGCTGAGACATAAGACTCGATTTTTCAGCAATGCGTGTTCTCAGGTATTAAACTGAGAATATAGAGAAGTTATGAATCAAAGACCCTTTCAGGTGTTCTGTGAGCAAATGAACCTAGATTCTATGTTATGACCAATGCTCAGAAAATTCTGATGTACAAACTTGGAAGGCCTCTCAATCTAGACTGCTGCCACGGCACAAGAGAAAGTGCTTGTTAGGAAAGGGGTCACTTTCTGCTAAAAATTAGAAATAGTGCTTATGCCCCTGAATTTTAAGAGCAAAGGAAATTCTGCTGGTGTTGTCGTCACAGAAGACTAAATTATCATTTTATTTTTAATTACCTCGGGTTTCTACAGTAAAATTTTTTCCAAAGGACAATGCCTTACTCTTACCAGAGAGCTCAGTAGTTCAAGCATCACACCTATATGCTAATGTCATAGGTTTGCTCCTGGGTCAAGGCACATACCAAAACAAATTGATGATTCTGACTATCTTCCTGTCTTTCTCCCCCTCTATCCTACCTCTAACATCAATAAATAAGGAGAAGTAAAACGACAGTGGCTTTTTTGTTGTTGTTTTTGCAGCTTAAATTGCATAGAAGGATCAATTATGTTATTCTAAATCTCACCCCAAGAGGAAATCAATGATAATTTCGTAAAGTACCATATTTCCCCAATTATAAGAAGTCTCCCTGTATAAGACGCACCTTAATTTTGGGGCACAAATTTTGAGAAAATGAGAAGAAATGCGCATAAACTGGAATTGCAAGTAAAAAAATACTACAACCACTGTATAAGAGGCACTCAGTTTTCTAACCCCATATATTTCAAAAATGATGGGTCTTAGTCATGGGGAAATATGGTATACACCCTCCAAATGTCTCTGTGCCCTGTTCTTTTTTCTGTTTTTTTTTTTTTTTTTTCAGAGAAAGGGAGAGGGCCAAAGAGACGCATATATAGGGACAGACAGACAAAAATGGAGAGATTTTTTTATTATTTGCCAGGTCACAGAAAAATCATCAGCTTTTTGTTGTGACACCTTACATGTTCATTGACTCCTGTCTCATATATGCCTTGAACTGTGGGCTACAGCTGATCGAGTGACCTCTTGCTCATTCCAGCGACCTTGGGCTCAAGCTGGTGAGCTTTTCTCCAATGACCTGAGCCTTCGCTCAAGATGGCGCCCTTGGGATCTCAAACCTGGGTCCTTTGCATTCCAGTCAAATGCTCTAACCACAGTGCCATCGCCTGCTCAAGCTGTGATCATTTTTTCTTTTATTTTCTCTGGATTTTATTTAGTATCCTGGTGCTTACTGTGGTTGAAAGGCTGTGTATTTTAAAGGTTTCTTGACCTACAGTATATTCATCACTGCATTTTTCTATAGGATTCCTTATGTGGATTTTATTTCCATTAGTTTTAAGCTATTTGGGATGGGAAATAAGTTAGTAGCGTTTTTATATTTTCTTTTATTTTACAAGAATTTGTTTGCTGTTCAGCAAAGGGTAAGTATTCATTCGATCAAACTCTTTCTGCTCTACAAAACTCTGTTAATTGGATTTTTAGTTATTTAATTTTTTATTAGTTTTGAGGTTTGGAAATGATATACCCAGTAGGCAAAAATCAACATTTTCGACACCTGCTCTTCTTTGCTTTTCTTCGAGGTCAAACAGCTGCTGAAGCAGCCCAAGACATTTTTGACGTGTATGGAGAAGGTGTCATAGGCGAGTCTACAGCACGGAAATGGTTTGCAAACATCATAAATGGCGACTCTGCCTGACCGGTGGTGGTGCAGAGGATAAAGCGTAGACCTGGAAATACTGAGGGCGCCGATTCGAAAACCTGGGCTTACCTGGTCGAGGCACATATGGGAGTTGATGCTTCCAGCTCCTCCCACCTTCTCTCTCTCTCTGACTCTCTCTCGCTATTCCAAAAAGGAATAAATAAAATTTTTTTAAAAAAATGGCGACTTTGACGTCGATGACACGTCCCGCAGCGGAAGGTTTTCTGAATTCGATGAAGAACTTCTCAAATCATATTTGAAGGAGAACGGTCACCATACCAGTCATGTATTGGCAGAAAAAATGAACTGTGATCATAAGACGATTCTTAATCACCTTCATTGAATGGGATTTACTGAAAAAATGGGAGACTGGTTGCCTCATGAGCTCAATGAAAAAAAAACAAAGATAGTCACCTTCAAATTGCTTCTCAGCAACTCGCCCTTCATCAAGCAACACGTGGTCATAAACAGCCTTTTTTTACCGAATCACCAAGAGAGATTAGAAATGGTGCCTATACATCAATATGAAACAAAGAAAGGATTGGGTCGCTCCAGGAGATACGTCAAAGCCAAGAGTCAAGCCGGAACTTCATCCAGAGAAGATGATGATATGTGTTTGGCGGGACTGGGAGGGCATGTTGCACTGGGAAATGCTCGAGAAGAATGCCACGGTCAACAAGGAGCTCGACATTATCCAGTTACACCGCGTGAATGAAGCAATTCGACTGAAAAGACCTGACCGACATGGTAAACACATACTCCTTCATGACAAGGACAGGACCCATGTTGCACAAGTCGTCAGGCCACACTCCAAGAGCTCGAATGGGAGGTCCTTCAGCATCTGCCGTATTCTCCGGACCTTGCACCCACTGTTACCATCTTTTCCGCTCTCTGTCAAACCATATGGAGGATTTTACCTTCGATAACAAAGAGGTCCTTAAAAACCGGCTCAACAACTTCTTGGACACCAGACCAGTTGATTTTTGGAGGAAGAGCATCAACAAATTGGTCGAGAGGTGGGAAGAGGTTGTAAACAGCAATGGCGAATAAATAATTGATTAACTTATTGCTATAAATAATATTCCTTTTAAATAAAATTCTTTCGTTAAAACGCTACGAACTTATTCCCCAACCAAATATTTTGTAACTTGAAAAGTGATTTTGAGAAGAGGGTCATTTAGGAGTGAAATTCCTTACCTTAAATGAAAGAAATGTTCAGTTAATTTCTATTTCTGTTTACTATATTAAGTGTAATGACAACAAGAATCATGATTTATATCAATTCTCAGGTTAGAGGTAGTTGAAACTTGCTTGAAAATATATACAGGATTATCTGTGGTAAATATTTCCCAAGTGTGCTTCTCTGCTGCCACATCATTTTCACCTTTTGAGTAACAGCTAAGAGCAGTTTACCTTGAAAAATACAGCAGTTGGGTGTTGTGCGTTATCTATCAATGTTAAATCCAAGGCTATCTAAAAGAAACTTTTATACCTTGCAAATAGAAGGAATTTCTGGTTACTACTACTTTCAACGTTAACTGTGGTGAAAACAAGAAATATACTTGGTATCATTTCAGTCTTCTGAATTTGGCTGGAACTTGATCCATAGAACATACAATAATGGCCTCTGTTACAAGTGCTTCTCTGCTGCCACCTCGTGTGCATCTTCGGAATCACGACTCAGTACAGGTTCAAAGGAATAGTTTGGGAGAGAACATTTTCTATAAACGTTGATTCCAATTTGCCGTTTCTGTAAAGTTTTTGTGTATTCTTAGTGGTTTGTATTCTTAAAATCTCTCGCTTGATTCCCTTTTTTTCTTTGTTTCAGCCATGCTTTCATAAAGACTTTAAAGTGCGCATCACATACCAGCACTGTGCAAGGAACTCATGTCTTTGCATTCCAGGACTTCCTATTCTACTCTTTTAACTTCTGTCTTTTTCATTCCTTTTATATAAAATTACTTCTTGTATTGTAAAGTAGGTTGGGCTTTGATTTGACAGGTATGTTGAATTTTAACAGCTTTTATATTATAGAAAAATGTATTCTTATTGCAGAAGTGAAGAAAAATGATCTCAAAAACAACAATAACAGATTTTCATAGAGATATATCTTCTGTTCCTACTAGGACATTTTCTTTCCGAATTTTTTGTGTACATATTATATTTCTCTTTGTGTATATACTCAGGTTCACTGGGTGTTTTTACATCTGTGTGCATAGATCTGCATTGCACAAGAGCATATCTGTCTGGGTCCACAGTCTCTGTCATTTGTAGATATCTTTGTAAGTATGCAAATGACTATTAATTCTTTCATTCAGGAAACACTTATGGTATTTCTATTATGTGACAGGCACAATGCTCGACACTGGATGCCTATAGTGAATGAGATAGACTTACTTTCTGTCTTTATGAATACTACACTTTCCTGGGGTAGACAGAAGAAAAAATATACATAAAGAAAATAATCGTAAGTTGAAACAAGCACTGTATTTGGTAGTGCAATATCTTTGGTGTCAGTTATGATTTATTATGGCGATGTTCAGCATATCAGTTTATCAGAAAGCAGAGCTGAGACATAAGACTCGATTTTTCAGCAATGCGTGTTCTCAGGTATTAAACTGAGAATATAGAGAAGTTATGAATCAAAGACCCTTTCAGGTGTTCTGTGAGCAAATGAACCTAGCTTCTATGTTATGACCAATGCTCAGATAAATTCTGATGTACAAACTTAGGAGGCCTCTCAGTCTAGACTGCTGCCACGGCACAAGAGAAAGTGCTTGTTAGGAAAGGGGTCACTTTCTGCTAAAAATTAGAAATAGTGCTTATGCCCCTGAATTTTAAGAGCAAAGGAAATTCTGCTGGTGTTGTCGCCACAGAAGACTAAATTATCATTTTATTTTTAATTACCTCGGGTTTCTACAGTAAAATTTTTTTCCAAAGGACAATGCCTTACTCTCACCAGAGAGCTCAGTAGTGCAAGCATCACACCTATATGCTAATGTCATAGGTTTGCTCCTGGGTCAAGGCACATACCAAAACAAATTGATGATTCTGACTATCTTTCTGTCTTTCTCCCCCTCTATCCTACCTCTAACATCAATAAATAAAGAGAAGAAAAACGACAGTGGCTTTTTTGTTGTTGTTTTTGCAGCTTAAATTGCATAGAAGGATCAATAATATTTTTCTAAATCTCACCCCAAGAGGAAATCAATGATAATTTCGTAAAGTACCATATTTCCCCAATTATAAGAAGTCTCCCTGTATAAGACGCACCTTAATTTTGGGGCACAAATTTTGAGAAAATGAGAAGAAATGCGCATAAACTGGAATTGCAAGTAAAAAAATACTACAACCACTGTATAAGAGGCACTCAGTTTTCTAACCCCATATTTTTCAAAAATGATGGGTCTTAGTCATGGGGAAATATGGTATACACCCTCCAAATGTCTCTGTGCCCTGTTCTTTTTTCTGTTTTGTTTTGTTTTTTTACAGAGAAAGGGAGAGGGCCAAAGAGAGGCATATATAGGGACAGACAGACAAAAATGGAGAGATTTTTTTATTATTTGCCAGGTCACAGAAAAATCATCAGCTTTTTGTTGTGACACCTTACGTGTTCATTGACTCCTGTCTCATATATGCCTTGAACAGTGGGCTACAGCTGATCGAGTGACCTCTTGCTCATTCCAGCGACCTTGGGCTCAAGCTGGTGAGCTTTTCTCCAATGACCTGAGCCTTTGCTCAAGATGGCGCCCTTGGGATCTCAAACCTGGGTCCTTTGCATTCCAGTCAAATGCTCTAACCACAGTGCCATCGCCTGCTCAAGCTGTGATCATTTTTTCTTTTATTTTCTCTGGATTTTATTTAGTATCCTGGTGCTTACTGTGGTGGTAAAGGCTGTGTATTTTAAGGTTTTCTTGCCCTACAATATATTCATCACTGCATTTTTCTATAGGATTCCTTATGTGGTTTTTATTTCCATTACTTTTAAGCTATTTGGGTTGGGAAATAAGTTCGTAGCGTTTTTATATTTTCTTTTATTTTACAAGGATTTGTTTGCTGTTCAGCAAAGGGTAAGTATTCATTCGATCAAACTCTTTCTGCTCTACAAAACTCTGTTAATTGGATTTTTGAGTTATTTAATTTTTTATTAGTTTTGAGGCTTAGAAATGGAATACCCAGTAGGCAAAAATCAACATTTTCGACACCTGCTCTTCTTTGCTTTTCATCGAGGTCAAAAAGCTGCTGAAGCAGCCCAGGACATTTGCGACGTGTATGGAGAAGGTGTCATAGGCGAGTCTACAGCACGGAAATGGTTTGCAAACTTCAAAAATGGCGACTTTGCCTGACCGGTGGTGGTGCAGTGGATAAATCGTCGACCTGGAAATACTGAGGTCGCCGGTTCGAAAACCTGGGCTTGCCTGGTCAAGGCACATATGGGAGTTGATGCTTCCAGCTCCTCCCCCCTTCTCTCTCTCTCTGACTCTCTCTCTCTATTCCAAAAAGGAATAAATAAAATTTTTAAAAAAATGGCGACTTTGACGTCGATGACACGTCCCGCAGTGGAAGGTTTTCTGAATTCGATGAAGAACGTCTCAAATCACATTTGAAGGAGAACGGTCACCAAACCAGTCATGTATTGGCAGAAAAAATGAACTGCGATCATAAGACGATTCTTAATCACCTTCATTGAATGGGATTTACTGAAAAATTGGGAGACTGGTTGCCTCATGAGCTCAATGAAAAAAAACAAAGAAAGTCACCTTCAAATTGCTTCTCAGCAACTCGCCCTTCATCAAGCAACACGTGGTCATAAACAGCCCTTTTTTTACCGAATCATCAAGAGAGATTAGAAATGGTGCCTATACATCAATATGAAACAAAGAAAGGATTGGGTCGCTCCAGGAGATACGTCAAAGCCGAGAGTCAAGCCGGACCTTCATCCAGAGAAGATGATGATATGTGTTTGGCGGGACTGGGAGGGCATGTTGCACTGGGAAATGCTCGAGAAGAATGCCACGGTCAACAAGGAGCTCGACATTATCCAGCTACACCGCGTGAATGAGGCAATTCGACTGAAAAGACCTGATCGACATGGTAAACACATACTCCTTCACGACAAGGACAGGACCCATGTTGCACAAGTCGTCAGGCCACACTCCAAGAGCTCGAATGGGAGGTCCTTCAGCATCCGCCGTATTCTCCGGACCTTGCACCCACCGTTACCATCTTTTCCGCTCTCTGTCAAACCATATGGAGGGCTTTACCTTCGATAAAACAGAGGTCCTTAAAAACCGGCTCAACAACTTCTTGGACACCAGACCAGGTGATTTTTGGAGGAAGAGCATCAACAAATTGGTCGAGAGGTGGGAAGAGGTTGTAAACAGCAATGGCGAATAAATAATTGATTAACTTATTGCTATAATTACTATTCCTTTTAAATAAATTTGTTCCGTTAAAACGCTACGAACTTATTCCCCAACCAAATATTTTGTAACTTGAACTGTGATTTTGAGAAGAGGGTCATTTAGGAGTGAAATTCCTTACCTTAAATGAAAGAAATTTTCAGTTAATTTCTATTTCTGTTTACTATATTAAGTGTAATGACAACAAGAATCATGATTTATATCAATTCTCAGGTTAGAGGTAGTTGAAACTTGCTTGAAAGCACATACAGGATTATCTGTGGTAAATATTTCCCAAGTGTGCTTCTCTGCTGCCACGTCATTTTCACCTTTTGAGTAACAGCTCAGAGCAGTTTACCTTGAAAAATACAGCAGTTGGGTGTTGTGCGTTATCTATCAATGTTAAATCCAAGGCTATCTAAAAGAAACTTTTATACCTTGCAAATAGAAGGAATTTCTGGTTACTACTAATTTCAACGTTAACTGTGGTGAAAACAAGAAATATACTTGGTATCATTTCAGTCTTCTGAATTTGGCTGGAACTTGATCCATAGAACATACAATAATGGCCTCTGTTACAAGTGCTTCTCTGCTGCCACCTCGTGTGCATCTTCGGAATCACGCCTCAGTACAGGTTCAAAGGAATAGTTTGGGAGAGAACATTTTCTATAAACGTTGATTCCAATTTGCCGTTTCTGTAAAGTTTTTGTGTATTCTTAGTGGTTTGTATTCTTAAAATCTCTCGCTTGATTCCCTTTTTCTTCTTTGTTTCCAGCCATGCTTTCATAAAGCCTTTAAAGTGCGCATCACATACCAGCACTGTGCAAGGAACTCATGTCTTTGCATTCCAGGACTTCCTATTCTACTCTTTTAACTTCTGTCTTTTTAATTCCTTTTATATAAAACTACTTCTTGTATTGTAAAATAGGATGGGCTTTGATTTGACAGGTATGTTGAATTTTAACAGCTTTTATATTATAGAAAAATGTATTCTTATTGCAGAAGTGAAGAAAAATGATCTCAAAAACAACAATAACAGATTTTCATAGAGATATATCTTCTGTTCCTACTAGGACATTTTCTTTCCGAATTTTTTGTGTACATATTATATTTCTCTTTGTGTATATACTCAGGTTCACTGGGTGTTTTTACATCTGTGTGCATAGATCTGCATTGCACAAGAGCATATCTCTCTGGGTCCACAGTCTCTGTCATTTGTAGATATCTTTGTAAGTATGCAAATGACTATTAATTCATTCATTCAGGAAACACTTATGGTATTTCTATTATGTGACAGGCACAATGCTCGACACTGGATGCCTATAGTGAATGAGATAGACTTACTTTCTGTCTTTATGAATACTACACTTTCCTGGGGTAGACAGAAGAAAAAATATACATAAAGAAAATAATCGTAAGTTGAAACAAGCACTGTATTTGGTAGTGCAATATCTTTGGTGTCAGTTATGATTTATTATGGCGATGTTCAGCATATCAGTTTCTCAGAAAGCAGAGCTGAGACATAAGACTCGATTTTTCAGCAATGCGTGTTCTCAGGTATTAAACTGAGAATATAGAGAAGTTATGAATCAAAGACCCTTTCAGGTGTTCTGTGAGCAAATGAACCTAGCTTCTATGTTATGACCAATGCTCAGATAAATTCTGATGTACAAACTTAGGAGGCCTCTCAGTCTAGACTGCTGCCACGGCACAAGAGAAAGTGCATGTTAGGAAAGGGGTCACTTTCTGCTAAAAATTAGAAATAGTGCTTATGCCCCTGAATTTTAAGAGCAAAGGAAATTCTGCTGGTGTTGTCGCCACAGAAGACTAAATTATCATTTTATTTTTAATTACCTCTGGTTTTCTCCAGTAAAATTTTTTTCCAAAGGACAATGCCTTACTCTCACCAGAGAGCTCAGTAGTGCAAGCATCACACCTATATGCTAATGTCATAGGTTTGCTCCTGGGTCAAGGCACATACCAAAACAAATTGATGATTCTGACTATCTTTCTGTCTTTCTCCCCCTCTATCCTACCTCTAACATCAATAAATAAAGAGAAGAAAAACGACAGTGGCTTTTTTGTTGTTGTTTTTGCAGCTTAAATTGCATAGAAGAATCAATTATGTTTTTCTAAATCTCACCCCAAGAGGAAATCAATGATAATTTCGTAAAGTACCATATTTCCCCAATTATAAGAAGTCTCCCTGTATAAGACGCACCTTAATTTTGGGGCACAAATTTTGAGAAAATGAGAAGAAATGCGCATAAACTGGAATTGCAAGTAAAAAAATACTACAACCACTGTATAAGAGGCACTCAGTTTTCTAACCCCATATTTTTCAAAAATGATGGGTCTTAGTCATGGGGAAATATGGTATACACCCTCCAAATGTCTCTGTGCACTGTTCTTTTTTCTGTTTTTTTTTTTTACAGAGAAAGGGAGAGGGCCAAAGAGAGGGATATATAGGGACAGACAGACAGAAATGGAGAGATTTTTTTATTATTTGCCAGGTCACAGAAAAATCATCAGCTTTTTGTTGTGACACCTTACGTGTTCATTGACTCCTGTCTCATATATGCCTTGAACAGTGGGCTACAGCTGATCGAGTGACCTCTTGCTCGTTCCAGCGACCTTGGGCTCAAGCTGGTGAGCTTTTCTCCAATGACATGAGCCTTCGCTCAAGCTGGCGCCCTTGGGATCTCAAACCTGGGTCCTTTGCATTCCAGTCAAATGCTCTAACCACAGTGCCATCGCCTGCTCAAGCTGTGATCATTTTTTCTTTTATTTTCTCTGGATTTTATTTAGTATCCTGGTGCTTACTGTGGGTTGAAAGGCTGTGTATTTTAAGGTTTCTTGCCCTACAATATATTCATCACTGCATTTTTCTATAGGATTCCTTATGTGGTTTTTATTTCCATTACTTTTAAGCTATTTGGGTTGGGAAATAAGTTCGTAGCGTTTTTATATTTTCTTTTATTTTACAAGGATTTGTTTGCTGTTCAGCAAAGGGTAAGTATTCATTCGATCAAACTCTTTCTGCTCTACAAAACTCTGTTAATTGTATTTTTGAGTTATTTAATTTTTTATTAGTTTTGAGGCTTAGAATTGGAATACCCAGTAGGCAAAAATCAACATTTTCGACACCTGCTCTTCTTTGCTTTTCATCGAGGTCAAAAAGCTGCTGAAGCAGCCCGAGACATTTGCGACGTGTATGGAGAAGGTGTCATAGGCGAGTCTACAGCACGGAAATGGTTTGCAAACTTCAAAAATGGCGACTTTGCCTGACCGGTGGTGGCGCAGTGGATAAAGCGTCGACCTGGAAATACTGAGGTCGCCGGTTCGAAAACCTGGGCTTGCCTGGTCAAGGCACATATGGGAGTTGATGCTTCCAGCTCCTCCCCCTTCTCTCTCTCTCTGACTCTCTCTCTCTATTCCAAAAAGGAATAAATAAAATTTAAAAAAAAATGGCGACTTTGACGTCGATGACACGTCCCGCAGCGGAAGGTTTTCTGAATTCGATGAAGAACGTCTCAAATCACATTTGAAGGAGAACGGTCACCAAACCAGTCATGTATTGGCGGAAAAAATGAACTGCGATCATAAGACGATTCTTAATCACCTTCATTGAATGGGATTTACCGAAAAATTGGGAGACTGGTTGCCTCATGAGCTCAACGAAAAAAAACAAAGAAAGTCACCTTCAAATTGCTTCTCAGCAACTCGCTCTTCATCAAGCAACACGTGGTCATAAACAGCCTTTTTTTACCGAATCATCAAGAGAGATTAGAAATGGTGCCTATACATCAATATGAAACAAAGAAAGGATTGGGTCGCTCCAGGAGATACGTCAAAGCCGAGAGTCAAGCCGGACCTTCATCCAGAGAAGATGATGATATGTGTTTGGCGGGACTGGGAGGGCATGTTGCACTGGGAAATGCTCGAGAAGAATGCCACGGTCAACAAGGAGCTCGACATTATCCAGCTACACCGCGTGAATGAGGCAATTCGACTGAAAAGACCTGATCGACATGGTAAACACATACTCCTTCACGACAAGGACAGGACCCATGTTGCACAAGTCGTCAGGCCGCACTCCAAGAGCTCGAATGGGAGGTCCTTCAGCATCCGCCGTATTCTCCGGACCTTGCACCCACCGTTACCATCTTTTCCGCTCTCTGTCAAACCATATGGAGGGCGTTACCTTCGATAACAAAGAGGTCCTTAAAAACCGGCTCAACAAATTCTTTGACACCAGACCAGGTGATTTTTGGAGGAAGAGCATCAACAAATTGGTCGAGAGGTGGGAAGAGGTTGTAAACAGCAATGGCGAATAAATAATTGATTAACTTATTGCTATAATTACTATTCCTTTTAAATAAAAATCTTCGGTTAAAACGCTACGAACTTATTCCCCAACCAAATATTTTGTAACTTGAAATGTGATTTTGAGAAGAGGGTCATTTAGGAGTGAAATTCCTTACCTTAAATGAAAGAAATTTTCAGTTAATTTCTATTTCTGTTTACTATATTAAGTGTAATGACAACAAGAATCATGATTTATATCAATTCTCAGGTTAGAGGTAGTTGAAACTTGCTTGAAAGAACATACAGGATTATCTGTGGTAAATATTTCCCAAGTGTGCTTCTCTGCTGCCACGTCATTTTCACCTTTTGAGTAACAGCTCAGAGCAGTTTACCTTGAAAAATACAGCAGTTGGGTGTTGTGCGTTATCTATCAATGTTAAATCCAAGGCTATCTAAAAGAAACTTTTATACCTTGCAAATAGAAGGAATTTCTGGTTACTACTACTTTCAACGTTAACTGTGGTGAAAACAAGAAATATACTTGGTATCATTTCAGTCTTCTGAATTTGGCTGGAACTTGATCCATAGAACATACAATAATGGCCTCTGTTACAAGTGCTTCTCTGCTGCCACCTCGTGTGCATCTTCGGAATCACGCCTCAGTACAGGTTCAAAGGAATAGTTTGGTAGAGAACATTTTCTATAAACGTTGATTCCAATTTGCCGTTTCTGTAAAGTTTTTGTGTATTCTTAGTGGTTTGTATTCTTAAAATCTCTCGCTTGATTCCCTTTTTCTTCTTTGTTTCCAGCCATGCTTTCATAAAGCCTTTAAAGTGCGCATCACATACCAGCACTGTGCAAGGAACTCATGTCTTTGCATTCAAGGACTTCCTATTCTACTCTTTTAACTTCTGTCTTTTTAATTCCTTTTATATAAAACTACTTCTTGTATTGTAAAATAGGATGGGCTTTGATTTGACAGGTATGTTGAATTTTAACAGCTTTTATATTATAGAAAAATGTATTCTTATTGCAGAAGTGAAGAAAAATGATCTCAAAAACAACAATAACAGATTTTCATAGAGATATATCTTCTGTTCCTACTAGGACATTTTCTTTCCGAATTTTTGTGTACATATTATATTTCTCTTTGTGTATATACTCAGGTTCACTGGGTGTTTTTACATCTGTGTGCATAGATCTGCATTGCACAAGAGCATATCTCTCTGGGTCCACAGTCTCTGTCATTTGTAGATATCTTTGTAAGTATGCAAATGACTATTAATTCATTCATTCAGGAAACACTTATGGTATTTCTATTATGTGACAGGCACAATGCTCGACACTGGATGCCTATAGTGAATGAGATAGACTTACTTTCTGTCTTTATGAATACTACACTTTCCTGGGGTAGACAGAAGAAAAAATATACATAAAGAAAATAATCGTAAGTTGAAACAAGCACTGTATTTGGTAGTGCAATATCTTTGGTGTCAGTTATGATTTATTATGGCGATGTTCAGCATATCAGTTTCTCAGAAAGCAGAGCTGAGACATAAGACTCGATTTTTCAGCAATGCGTGTTCTCAGGTATTAAACTGAGAATATAGAGAAGTTATGAATCAAAGACCCTTTCAGGTGTTCTGTGAGCAAATGAACCTAGCTTCTATGTTATGACCAATGCTCAGATAAATTCTGATGTACAAACTTAGGAGGCCTCTCAGTCTAGACTGCTGCCACGGCACAAGAGAAAGTGCATGTTAGGAAAGGGGTCACTTTCTGCTAAAAATTAGAAATAGTGCTTATGCCCCTGAATTTTAAGAGCAAAGGAAATTCTGCTGGTGTTGTCGCCACAGAAGACTAAATTATCATTTTATTTTTTAATTACCTCTGGTTTTCTCCAGTAAAATTTTTTTCCAAAGGACAATGCCTTACTCTCACCAGAGAGCTCAGTAGTGCAAGCATCACACCTATATGCTAATGTCATAGGTTTGCTCCTGGGTCAAGGCACATACCAAAACAAATTGATGATTCTGACTATCTTTCTGTCTTTCTCCCCCTCTATCCTACCTCTAACATCAATAAATAAAGAGAAGAAAAACGACAGTGGCTTTTTTGTTGTTGTTTTTGCAGCTTAAATTGCATAGAAGAATCAATTATGTTTTTCTAAATCTCACCCCAAGAGGAAATCAATGATAATTTCGTAAAGTACCATATTTCCCCAATTATAAGAAGTCTCCCTGTATAAGACGCACCTTAATTTTGGGGCACAAATTTTGAGAAAATGAGAAGAAATGCGCATAAACTGGAATTGCAAGTAAAAAAATACTACAACCACTGTATAAGAGGCACTCAGTTTTCTAACCCCATATTTTTCAAAAATGATGGGTCTTAGTCATGGGGAAATATGGTATACACCCTCCAAATGTCTCTGTGCACTGTTCTTTTTCTGTTTTTTTTTTACAGAGAAAGGGAGAGGGCCAAAGAGAGGGATATATAGGGACAGACAGACAGAAATGGAGAGATTTTTTTATTATTTGCCAGGTCACAGAAAAATCATCAGCTTTTTGTTGTGACACCTTACGTGTTCATTGACTCCTGTCTCATATATGCCTTGAACAGTGGGCTACAGCTGATCGAGTGACCTCTTGCTCGTTCCAGCGACCTTGGGCTCAAGCTGGTGAGCTTTGCTCCAATGACATGAGCCTTCGCTCAAGCTGGCGCCCTTGGGATCTCAAACCTGGGTCCTTTGCATTCCAGTCAAATGCTCTAACCACAGTGCCATCGCCTGCTCAAGCTGTGATCATTTTTTCTTTATTTTCTCTGGATTTTATTTAGTATCCTGGTGCTTACTGTGGGTGGAAAGGCTGTGTATTTTAAGGTTTTCTTGCCCTACAATATATTCATCACTGCATTTTTCTATAGGATTCCTTATGTGGTTTTTATTTCCATTACTTTTAAGCTATTTGGGTTGGGAAATAAGTTCGTAGCGTTTTTATATTTTCTTTTATTTTACAAGGATTTGTTTGCTGTTCAGCAAAGGGTAAGTATTCATTCGATCAAACTCTTTCTGCTCTACAAAACTCTGTTAATTGTATTTTTGAGTTATTTAATTTTTTATTAGTTTTGAGGCTTAGAAATGGAATACCCAGTAGGCAAAAATCAACATTTTCGACACCTGCTCTTCTTTGCTTTTCATCGAGGTCAAAAAGCTGCTGAAGCAGCCCGAGACATTTGCGACGTGTATGGAGAAGGTGTCATAGGCGAGTCTACAGCACGGAAATGGTTTGCAAACTTCAAAAATGGCGACTTTGCCTGACCGGTGGTGGCGCAGTGGATAAAGCGTCGACCTGGAAATACTGAGGTCGCCGGTTCGAAAACCTGGGCTTGCCTGGTCAAGGCACATATGGGAGTTGATGCTTCCAGCTCCTCCCCCTTCTCTCTCTCTCTGACTCTCTCTCTCTATTCCAAAAAGGAATAAATAAAATTTTAAAAAAATGGCGACTTTGACGTCGATGACACGTCCCGCAGCGGAAGGTTTTCTGAATTCGATGAAGAACGTCTCAAATCACATTTGAAGGAGAACGGTCACCAAACCAGTCATGTATTGGCGGAAAAAATGAACTGCGATCATAAGACGATTCTTAATCACCTTCATTGAATGGGATTTACCGAAAAATTGGGAGACTGGTTGCCTCATGAGCTCAACGAAAAAAAACAAGAAAGTCACCTTCAAATTGCTTCTCAGCAACTCGCCCTTCATCAAGCAACACGTGGTCATAAACAGCCCTTTTTTTACCGAATCATCAAGAGAGATTAGAAATGGTGCCTATACATCAATATGAAACAAAGAAAGGATTGGGTCGCTCCAGGAGATACGTCAAAGCCGAGAGTCAAGCCGGAACTTCATTCAGAGAAGATGATGATATGTGTTTGGCGGGACTGGGAGGGCATGTTGCACTGGGAAATGCTCGAGAAGAATGCCACGGTCAACAAGGAGCTCGACATTATCCAGCTACACCGCGTGAATGAGGCAATTCGACTGAAAAGACCTGATCGACATGGTAAACACATACTCCTTCACGACAAGTACAGGCCCCATGTTCCACAAGACATAAAAGCCGCACTCCTAGAGCTCAAATGGGAGGTCTTTCAGCATCCACCGCATTATCCAGAACTTGCACTGACCGATTACCATATATTCCGCTCTCTGTCAAACCATATGAAGGGCTGTTACCTTCGATAACAAAGAGGTCCTTGAAAACTGGCTCAACAAATTCTTTGACACCAGACCAGGTGATTTTTGGAGGAACAGCATCAACAATTTGGTTGAGAGGTGGGAAAAGGTTGTAAAGAGCAATGGCGAATAAATAATTGATTGAACTTATTGATATAATTACTGTTTCTTTTAAATAAAAATTTTTGGTTAAAACGCTACAAATTTATTCCAAAACCAAATATTTTCTAACTTGAAATGTGATTTTGAGAAGAGGGTCATTTAGGAGTGAATTTCTTTACCTTAAATAAAAGGGTTTTTTAGTTAATTTCTATTAATGTTTAATATATTAATTGTAATGACAACAAGAATCATGATTTATATCAATTCTCAGGTTAGAGGTAGTTGAAACTTGCTTGAAAGAACATACAGGATTATCTGTGGTAAATATTTCCCAAGTGTGCTTCTCTGCTGCCACGTTGTTTTCACCTTTTGAGTAACAGGTCAGAGCAGTTTACGTTGAAAAATACAGCAGTTGGGTGTTGGGCGATATCTATCAATGCTGAATCCAAGGGCTATCTAAAAGAAACTTTTCTACATTGCAAACAGAAGGAATTTCTGGTTACTGCTTGCTCCTACTTTCAACGTTACCTGTCCTGAAAACAAGAGATATACTTGGTATCATTTCAACCTTCTGAATTTGGCTAGAACTTGATCCATAGAACATACAATAATGGTCTCTGTTACAAGTGCTTCTCTGGTGCCACCACGTGTGCATCTTCAGAATCATGCCTCAGTACAGGTTCAAAGTAGTAATTTGGTAGGGAACATCGTCTATAAACGTTGATAACAATTTGTCGTTTCTATAAAGTTTTTGTGTATCCTTAGTGTTTGGTATTCTTAAAATCTCTCGGTTCATTTCTTTTTTCTTCTTTGTTTCAAACCATGCTTTCATAAAGACTTTAAAGTGCGCATCACATAACAGCACTGTGCAAGGAACTCATGTCTTTGCATTCAAGGACTTCCTATTCTACTCTTTTAACTTCTGTATTTTTCATTCCTTTTATGTGAAACTACTTCTTGTATTGCAAAATAGGATGGGCTTTGATTTGACAGGTATGTTGAATTTTAACAGCTTTTATATTATAGAAAAATGTATTCTTATTGCAGAAGTCAAGAAAAATGATCTCAAAATCAACAATAACAGACTTTCATAGAGATATATCTTCTGTTCCGACTAGGACATTTTCTTTCCGAATTTTTGTGTACATATTATATATCTCTTTGTGTATATACTCAGGTTCACTGGGTGTTTGTACATCTGTGAGCATGGATCTGCATTGCACAAGAGCATATCTCTCTGGGTGCACAGGCTCTGTCATTTGTAGATATCTTTGTAAGTATGCAAATGACTATTAATTCATTCATTCAGGAAACACTTATGGTATTTCTATTATGTAACAGGCACAATGCTCGACACTGGATGCCTAAAGGGAATGAGATAGACTTACTTTATGTCTTTATGAATACTACAATTTCCTGGGGTAGACAGAAGAAAAAATATACATAAAGAAAATAATCGTAAGTTGAAACAAGCACTGTATTTGGTAGTGCAATATCTTTGGTGTCAGTTATGATTTATTATGGTGATGTTCAGCATATCAGTTTCTCAGAAAGCAGAGCTGAGACATAAGACTCGATTTTCAGCAATGCGTGTTCTCAGGTATTAAACTGAGAATATAGAGAAGTTATGAATCAAAGACCCTTTCAGGTGTTCTGTGAGCAAATGAACCTAGCTTCTATGTTATGACCAATGCTCAGATAAATTCTGATGTACAAACTTAGGAGGTCTCTCAGTCTAGACTGCTGCCATGGCACAAGAGAAAGTGCATGTTAGGAAAGGGGTCACTTTCTGCTAAAAATTAGAAATAGTGCGTATGCCCCTGAATTTTAAGAGCAAAGGAAATTCTGCTGGTGTTGTCGCCACAGAAGACTAAATTGTCATTTTATTATTTAATTCCCTCTGGTTTTCTCCAGTAAATTTTTTTTCCAAAGGACAATGCCATACTCTCACCAGAGAGCTCAGTATTGCAAGCATCACACCTATATGCTAATGTCATAGGTTTGCTCCTTGGTCAAGGAACATACCAAAACAAATTGATGATTCTGACTATCTGTCTTATCTTTTTCACCCTTTATCCTGCGTCTAATATGAATAAATAAACGAAAGAAAAATGGACAATGGCTTTTTGTTATAGTTTTTGAAGCTACAATTGCATAGAAGAATGAATAATATTTTTCAAAATAGCATCCCAAGAAGAAATAAATGGTAAGTTTCTAAAGTACCATATAACCCCATGTATAAGAAGCTTCCCTCTATAAAACGCACATTCTATTGGAGCACAAATTTTGAGAAACTGCAAAGAAGTGTCAATAAATGGAAAATTCAAGTGAAAAATACTACAATCGTGTAAAAGACACTCCCACTTTTCTAACTTCACATTTTTCAAAAATGATGAGTCTTATACATGGGGAAATAGGGTATACACACTCCAAATGTTTCTGGGAATATATGTTGTTTACTTTTTTATTTTTTTAAAGAGACAAGGAGAGAGTCAGGGAGAGGAATAGATAGGGAAAGACAGACAGAAATGGAGAGAGTTTTTATTATGTGCCAGGTCACAAATCAGTCATCAGTTTTACTTGTGACCCCTAAAGTTTTCATTGACTCCTGTCTCATTCGTGCCTTTTTTTTTCCTCCCTCCCTCCCTCCCTCCTATATCTTCCCTACCCCGACCCCTGGTCACCACCACACTCTTATCCATGTCTCTTAGTCTCATTTTTATGTTCCAACAATGTATGGAATCATGTAGTTCTTGTTTTTTTCTGGTTTACTTATTTCACTCCATATAACGTTATCAAGATCCCACCATTTTGCTGTAAATGATCTGATGTCATCATTTCTTATGGCTGAGTAGTATTCCATAGTGTATATGTGCCACATCTTCTTTATCCAGTCTTCTATTGAAGGGCTTTTTGGTTGTTTCCATGTCTTGGCCACTGTGAAAAGTGCTGCAATGAACATGGGGCTACATGTGTCTTTACATATCAATGTTTCTGAGATTTTGGGGTATATACCCAGTAGAGGGATTGCTGGGTCGTAAGGTAGTTCTATTTGCAGTTTTTTTGAGGAACCACCATACTTTCCTCCATAATGGTTGTACTACTTTACAGTCCCACCAACAGTGGATGAGAGTTCCCTTTTCTCCGCAGCCTCTCCAACATTTGCTATTACCCGTCTTGTTGATAATAGCTAATCTAACAGGGGTGAGGTGGTATCTCATTGTAGTTTTGATTTGCATTTCTCTAATAACTAATGAAGCTGAGCATCTTTTCATATATCTGTTGCCCATTTGTATTTCTTCCTGGGAGAAGTGTCTGTTCATGTCCTGTCCATTTTTTCGACTACAGCCTGGCCCCGTGTACTAAATTTAATTCAAATGATCAAGACCTCAATATAAGACCTGAAACAATAAGTACATAGAAGAAGACATAGGTACTAAACTCATGGACCTGGGTTTTAAAGAATATTTTAATGAACTTGACTCCAATGGCAAGAGAAGTGAAGGCAAAGATAAATGAATGAGGCTACATCAGAATAAAAAGTTTTTGGCTCACAAGAGAAAACTGTTATCAAAAGAAACAGACAGCCAAACTAAATGGGAAATGTTATTTTCAAACAACAGCTCAGATAAGGGCCTAATATCCAAAATTTACAAAGAACTCATAAAACTCAACAAAAAACAAACAATCATTCGTGCCTTGATAGAGGGCTACAGCTGATCGAGCAACCGCTTGCTCGAGCCAGCAACCTTGGGCTTAAGCTGCTGAGCATTGCTCAAACCACATGAGCCCACGCTAAAGCTGGAGCCCTTTGAGATCTCAAATCTGAGTCCTCCGCATTTTAGTCAAATGCTCTCAAAACTGCGCCATTGCCTGCTCAGGCTGTGAACATTTTTTTCTTTTACTTTCTCTGGATTTTATTTAGTATCCTGGTTCATAGTATGTGTGAAAAGGCTGAGTATTTTAAGGTTTTGTTACCCAAAAATATATTCATCACTAACTTTTTCCATAAGGGTTCTTAAGTAGTTTTTATTTCTATTAATTTTAAGGTATTTTGAAACTTGAATTGTGATTTTGAGGGGGGGTTATTTAGGAGTGGATTTCCTTACCTTCAAAAAGGGATTTTTCGTTCATTTCTATTACTGTTTAATATTAGGTGTAATGACAACAAGAAACATGCTTTATATTACATCTAAGGTTAGAGGTAGTTGAAACTTGCTTGAAAGAAACATACAGGATTATCTCTGTGGTAAATGTTTTCCAAGTGCACTTCCCTGCTGCCACCTCGTGTGCACCTTGGGGATAAGAGCTCAGATCAGTTCACCTAGAAAAATAAATCAGTAGGGTGGTGTACGTTATCTATCGATGTTGAATCCAAAGTTATCTAAAAGAAACTTTTATAACTTTTAAATATAAGCTATTTCTAGTTACAGCTTTCTACATTTTTCAACGTTAATTTTAGTGAAAGCAAGAGGTATACTTGGTATTATTTCAATCCTCTGAAGGACGCTGCAACGTGCTCCATAGCACATACATTAATGGTCTCTGTTTCATGTGCTTCTCTGCTGCCACCTCGTGTGCAGCTTGGGAATCATGCTGCGGTACAGGTCCAAAGTAATTGTTTGGTCGAGAGCATTGTCTATAAACGTTGATGCCTATTTGCCGTTTCTGTAAAGTTTCTGTGTATTCTTAGTCGTTTGTTTTATGAAAATCTCTCGGTTCATCTTGTTTTTGTTCTTTTCTTCCAGCCATGTTTTCATAAAGCCTTTGAAGGTGCCCATCATATTCAAGGCACTGTGCTAGGAACTCATGTCCCTGCACTCAATGACTTCCCGTTGTAGTTTTTTTAAAATTCTGTCTCTGGAACTGTTTTTATATAAATCTACTTCGTGTATTGTAAATAGGATCTGCTTTGATTTGACAAGTATGTTGAATTTTAACAAATTTTTATTATAAAAATATATTCTTATTGCAGACGTGCAAAACAGTGATCTCAAAATCAACAACAACAAATTTTAATACAGATATATTTACTGTTAATATCAAGACCTATCCTTTTCATATTCTTTTTGTACCTATTATATTTCTCTATGTAATTATACTCAGGTATTTTGAGTGTGTGTACATCTGTGTGCATAGATGTGCATTGCACATCAGCATATCTTTCTGTGTGCATAGTGTCTCACATTTATGGTTATCTGCAAATGACTATTCATTCAGGAAACACTTATTGTATTGCTATTCTATGCAAGGCACTGACTTGACACAGTCTGCTTTATTGATTGAGAGAAACTCACTTTCTATCTTTATCAATACTACTCTGTCATGGGGTAGAAAGAAAGAAAAAATTTACATAAATTTAATCATTGTAAGTTTGAAAAGAACTGAATTTGTAGTGCAATATCTTCGCTGTCTGTTATGATTTATTGTAGCGAGGTTCAGTATATCAGTTTCTCAAAAGGCAGAGCTGAGACATAAACCTCGGTTTTTCAGCAATGCATGTTCTCAGGTGTGAAACTGAGAAATATAGAAGTTATGAACCAAAGAACGTGGGAGGACTTCTGAGAGAAATAGAACCTAGCTTGTAAGTGGTGAACAACACTCACATAAATTCTGATGTCCAAAGCTTAGGAGGTCTCTCAGTCGGGACTGCTTCCATGGCAAAAAAGAAAGTGCATCTTAGGAAAGGGCTCACTTGGTGCTAATCAAAAAAAAAATAGGGATTATGCCACTGAATTTCAAGAGCAAGGAAAAGACTTCTGGTCTTATCAACAAAGCAGACTAGATTATCATTTTATATTTAATTACCTCTGGTTTTATCTAATAAATTTTTTCGCCAAAAGACAATGGCTTTCTCTCACCAAAGAGCTCAGTAGTTAAAGCATCGCTCCCATATGCTATTATCATAGGTTTGCTCCTGGGTCAAAATACATACAGAAACAGATTGATGTTTCTGACTATCTGTCTTATCTTTTTCACCCTTTATCCTGCGTCTAACATGAATAAATAAACGAAAGAAAAATTGACAATGGCTTTTTGTTATAGTTTTTGAAGCTACAATTGCATAGAAGAATGAATAATGTTTTTCAAAATAGCATCCCAAGAAGAAATAAATGGTAAGTTTCTAAAGTACCATATAACCCCATGTATAAGAAGCCTCCCTGTATAAAACGCATCTTAATTTTAAAGCACAAGATTTGAGAAAATGATAGGAAATGCCAATAAACGAGAAATTCTGGTAAAAATACTACAACAGTGTTTAAGAAGCAACCAGTTTTCGAATTTCACATTTTTCAAAAAAGATGAGTCTTATACATAAGGAAATATGGTATACACCCTCCAAGTGTCTCTGGGAACATTTCTTGTTTTCTGTTATATTTTTTAAAGAGAGAAGGAGAAAGTCAGGGAGAATAACAGATAGGGACAGACAGACAGAAATGGAGAGAGTTTTATTATGTGCCAGGTCACAGATCAATCATCAGTTTTACTTGTGACCCCTTACGTGTTCATTGACTCCTGTCTCATACGTGACTTGACAAGAGGGCTACAGCTTATCATGCAACCGCTTAAGTGATCTTGGGCTTACGCTGCTGAGCTTTGTTAAAACCACATGAGCCCACGCTAAAGCTGGAGCCATTTAGATCTCAAATCTGAGTCCTCCGCATTTTAGTCAAATGCTCTAATAACTGCCCCATCGCCTGATCATGCTGTGCACATTTTTTTCTTTTACTTTCTCTGGATTTTATTTAGTATTCTGGTTCAAAGTATGTGTGCAAAGGCTGAGTATTTTAAGGTTTTGTTACCCAAAAATATATTCATCACTACATTTTTGCTTAGGTTTCCTTAAATAGTTTTTATTTCTATTAATTTTACAGTATTTTGCAAATTCGGTTGTGATTTTGAGGGGGTTGTTATTTAGGAGTGGATTTCATTACCTTAAAAAAAGGATTTTTAGTTCATTTCTATTACTGTTTAATGTTATGTGTAATTACAACAAGAAACATGCTTTATAATATATCTAAGGTTAGAGGTAGTTGAAACTTGCTTGAACGAACATACAGCATTATCTGTGGTAAATGTTTTCCAAGTTTGCTTCCCTGCTGCCACCTTGTGTGCACCTTGGGGAGTGACAGCTCAGATCAGTTCACCTAGAAAAATAAATCCATTGGGTGCTGTGCATTATCTATCAATTATGAATCCAAAGTTATCTAAAAGAAACATTTATAACTTGTATACATAAGCTATTTCTAGTTACTGCTTCCTTCTACATTCAACGTTAATTGTAGTGAAAACCAGAGATATACTTGGTATCATTTCAATCCTCTGAAGGTGGCTGGAACTTGCTCCATAGCTCTTACAATAATGGTCTCTGTTACATATGCTTCTCTGCTGCCACCTCTTGTGCATCTTGGGAATCAAGCCACAGTACAGGTCCAAAGAAATATTTTGGAAGAGAGCATTGACTATAAACGTAGATTAATATTTGCTGTTTCTGTAAAGTTTATGTGTATTCTTAGTCGTTTGTTTTATGAAAATCTCTTGATTTTGTTTTTTATCTTCCAGCCATGCTTTCATAAAGCCTTTGAAAGTGCCCATCATATACGAGGCACTGTGCTAGGAACACATGTCCCTGCACTCAATGACTTCCCATTCTACTCTTTTAAATTCTGTCTATGGAAATGTTTTTATATAAATCTACTTCGGGTATTGTAAATAGGATCTGCTTTGATTTGACACGTATGTTGAATTTTAACAGATTTTTTTTATTATAAAATTGTATTCTTAATGCAGAAGTGCAAAACAAATGATCTCAAAAACAACAAAAACAAATTTTCATACAGACATATTTACTGTTAATATCAGGACCTTTTCTTTTCATATTTTTTGTGTACCTCTTTTATTTCTCTATGTATATACAATCAGGTATTTTGGGTGTGTGTACATCTGTGTGCATAGAGGTGAGTTGCACATGAGCATAGCTCTCTGTGTGCATAGTGTCTGTCATTGATGGATATCTGTGCACGTTTGCAAATGACTCTTTATTCATTTATCCAGGAAACACTTATTGTGTTTCTATAATATGCAAGGCACTGTGCTTCACACAGTCTGCTATATTGATTGAGAGAGACTCATTTTCTATCCTTATCAATACTACTCTGTCATGGTGTAGAAAGAAAGAAAAAATATACATAAATTTAATCATCATATGTTTGAAAACACTAAATTTGTAGTGCTATATCTTTGCTGTCAGTTATGATTTATTGTAGCATGGTTCAGTATATCAGTTTCTCAAAAGGCAGAGCTGAGAAATAAGTCTCAGTTTTTCAGCAATGCATGTTCTCAGGTATAAAACTGAGAAAATATAGAACTTATGAACCAAAGAACCTGGAAGGTGTACCCTGAGAAAAAGAACCTAGCTTGTATGTGGTGAACAACACTGACATAAATTCTGATGTCCAAAGCTTAGGAGGTCTCTCAGTTTGGACTGCTTCCATGGCACAAGTGTATGCAATCGAAATGCATGTTAGGAAAGGGGTCACTTTGTGCTAAACAACTAAAAATAGTGATTATGCCTCTGAATTTCAAGAGCAAAGGAAAGTCTTCTGGTCTTATCAATACAGCAGACTAGATTATCATTTTATATTTAATTACTTCTGGTTTTCTCTAATAAATTTTTTCGCCAAAAGACAATGGCTAGCTCTCACCAAAGAGCTCAGTAGTTAAAGCATCACAAACATACACTAATATCATAGGTTTGCTCCTGGGTCAAGGCACATACAGAATGAGATTGATGTTTCTGACTATTTGTTTGTATTTCCCCCCTCTATCCTGCCTATAATATGAACAAATAAATAAAGGAAAAAATGACAATGTCTTTGTTGTTGTTGTTTTTGCAGCATAAATCGCAAAGAAGAGTGAAATATGTTTTTTAAAATCTCAGCCCAAGAGGAAATAAATGGTAAGTTTGTGAAGTACCATATTTCTCCATGTATAAGAAGCCTCCCTGTAAAACACGCACCTTAATTTGGGGTCACATATTTTGAGAAAATGATAACAAATGCGAATGAACAGGAAATGCAAGTAAAAATACTACAACGACTGTATAAGTCGCACCCAGTTTTCTAACCCCAGAGTTTTCAATAAAGATAAGTTTTATACATGGGGAAATATAAAATACACTCTAAAAAATTTCTCTATGAATATTTCTTCTTTTCTTTTTTTTACAGAGACGAGGAAGAGAGAGTCAGAGAGAGGGAATAGATAGGGACAGACAGACAGAAATGGAGAGAGTCTTATTATGTGCCAGGTCACCGATCAAGTCATCAATTTTACGTTGTGACCCCTTAAGTGTTCATTGACTCCTGTCTCATATGTGCCTTGAAAAGAGGGCTACAGCTGATCGAGCAACCACTTGCTCAAGTCAGCGTCCTTGGGCTTAAGCTGCAGAGCTTTGCTCAAACCACATGAGCCCACGCTAAAGCTGACACCATTGAGATCTCAAATCTGAGTCCTCTGCATTTTAGTCTAATGCTCTAACAACTGCGCCATTGCCTGCTCAGGCTGTGAACACATTTTTCTTTTACATTCTATGGATTTTATTTAGTATCCTGGTTCATAGTATGTGTGGAAAGGCTGAGTATTTTATGGTTTTGTTACCCAAAAATATATTTATCACTATATTTTTCCAAAGGTTTCCTTAAGTAGTTTATATTTGTATTAATTTTAAGTATTTTGTAACTTGAATTGAGATTTTGAGGGTTGGGGTTATTTAAGAGTGGATTTCCTTACCTTCAAAATAGGTATTTTTAGTTCATTTCTATTACTGTATAATGTTATGTGTAATGACATAAAGAAACATGCTTTATATTATTTCTAAGGTTAGAGGTAGTTTAAATTTGTTTGAAAGAACATACAAGATTATCTGTGGTAAATGTTTTCAAAGTGTCCTTCCCTGCTGCCACCTCGTGTGCACCTTGGGTATAAAAGCTCAGATCAGTTCACCTAGAAAAATAAATCAGTTGGGTGCTGTGTGTTATCTATAAATGATGAATTCAAAGCTATGTAAAAGAAACTTTTATAAATTGAAAATATAAACTATTTCTAGTTAATGCTTCCTACTTCTTTCAACGTTGATTTTATTGAAAGCAAGAGGTATACCTGGTATCATTTTAATCTTCTGAAGGTGGCTGGAACTTGCTCCATAGCACTTAAAATAATGGTTTCTATTTCATGTGCTTTTCTGCTGCAACCTCATGTGCATCTTGGGAATCACACTTCCATATAGGTCCAAATGAATAGTTTGATAGAGAACATTGTCTATAAATGTTGTTTCCTATTTGCCATTTCTGTAAAATTTATGTGTATAATTAGTGGTTTGTTTTATGAACATATCTCGGTTAATCTTGTTTTTCTTCTTTCCTTCCAGCCATTCCTTCATAAAGCCTTTGAAAGTGCCCATCATATAACAGGCACTGTGCTAGGAACTCATGTCCCTGCACTCAATGACCTCCCATTCTACTATTTTAACTTCTGTCTTTTGAACTTTTTTTATATAAATGTACTCCGTGTATTGTAAAATAGGAATGTACTCTAATTTGACAAGTATGTTTAATTTTAACAGGTTTTTTATTATAAAAATGTATTCTTATTGCAGTATAGCAAGAAAAATGATGTCAAAAACAACAACAACAAATTTTTATGCAAATAGATCTACTGTTTATATTAGGACATTTTCTTTCCATATTCTATGTGTACTTATTATATTTCTCTTTGTATATACACTAAGGTTCATTCAGTGTGTGTACATCTGTGTGCATTGATGTGCACTGCACATGAGCATATCTCACCGTGTCCACAGTGTCTGTCATTTGAAGATATCTGAGTACGTATGCAAATGATTATTTATTCATTCATTCAGGAAACCTTTATGATATTTCTATTATGTGCCAGGCACTGTGCTCTACATTTGTTGCCTAGAGTGAATGAGACAGACTCACTTTCTGTCTTTATCAATACTACAATCTCATGGGTTAGACAGAAAGAAAAATATATAAATAAATAAAATAATCATAAGTTTAACACGCACTGATTTTGGTAGTGCAATATCTTTGGTGTCAGTTAAGATTTATTGTGGTGAGTTTCAGTATATCATTTTCTCAGAAGGCAGAGCTGAGACATAAGTCTCGGATTTACAGCACTGCGTGTTCTCAGGTATAAAAATGAGAAAACATATAAGTTATCAAACAAAGACCCCGGGTGTTCTGTGAGCAAAATTACCTAACTTGTATGTGCTGAGCAGTGCTCAGATAAATTCTGATGTTCAAAATTAGGGGGTCTCTCAGTCTGGACTCCTGCCACAGCACTAGAGAAAATGCATGTTAGGAAAAGGGTCACTTTGTGATAAACAATTTGAAATAGTGATTATGCCCCTGAATTTCAAGAGCAAAGAAAAGTTTTCTGGTGTTGTCACCACATCAGACTAAATTATCATTTTATTTTCTAATTACCTCTGGTTTTCTCTAGTAAAGTTTTTCCCCAAAGACGATGGCTTGCTCTCACCAGAGAGCTCAGTAGTTAAAGCATCACACCCATATGCTAATATCATAGGTTTGTTCCTCGGTCAAGGCACATACAGAAACAGATTGATGTTTATGACTATCTGTATGTCTTTCCCCCCCCCTTTATCCTGACTCTAACATGAATAAATAAATAAAAGGAAAAAATAACAATGGCTTTTTTGTTGTTGTTTTCGCAGCTTAAATTGCATAAAAGAATGAATTATGTTTTTCAAAATATCCCCCCCAAAAAATAAAAGATAAGTTTGTTAATTACCATATTTCCCCAGGTATAAGAAGCCTCCCTGTATAAGACTCACATTAATTTGGGGAATCATATTTAAATAAAATGGTACCAAATACGAATAAATGGGAAATGCAAGTAAAAAATACTGCAACAACTGTATAAGATGCACCCAGTGTTCTAAACCCACATTTTTCAAAAAGGATGAGTCTTATACATGGGGAAATATGTTATACACACTCCAAATGTCTCTGTGATCATTTCTTTTTTCATTTTTTTGTTTTTTTACAAAGACAGGGAGAGAGTCAGAGAGAGAAATAGATAGGGACAGACAGAGAGAAATGGAGAGAGTTTTTATTATGTGCCAGGACACAGATCAATCATCAGTTTTTCGTTGGGAGCCCTTACCTGTTCATTGACTCCTGTCTCATATGTGCCTTGAACAAAGGGCTACAGCTGATCGAGTGACTGCTTGGTTGAGCCAGCGACCTTGGGCTCAAGCTAGGAGCTTTGCTCAAACCACATGAGCCTACGCTCAAGCTGGCGCCCTTGGGATCTGAAACCGGTGTCCTCCGCATTCCAGTCAACTGCTCTAACCACTGCACTAACGCCTGCTCAGGCAATGAACATTTTTTTCTTTTGCTTTCTCTGGATTTTATTTAGTATCCTGGTTCTTAGTATGGGTGGAAAGGCTGTGTATTTTAACGTTTTCTTGCCTGAAAATATATTAATCACTACATTTTCCATTAATTTCCTTATGTAGTTTTTATTTCCATTACCTTTAAGGTATTTTGCAACTTGAATTGTGATTTTGAGGGGAGGGGTTTATTAGGAGTGAATTTCCTTACCTTCAAAAAAGGGATTTTTAGTTAATTTTTCTTACTGTTTACTATATTAAGTGTAAAGACAACAATAAACATGCTTTATAGCATTTATAAGGTTAGAGGTAGTTGAAAATTGCTTGAAAGAACATACAGGACTATCGGTGGTAAATGTTTTCCAACTGCACTTCCCTGCTGACAAGTCGTGTGCACCCTGGGAATAACAGCTCAGATCAGTTCACCTTAAAAAATACATCAGTTGGGTGCTGTGCGTTATCTACCAATGTTGAATACAAGGCGATATAAAGGAATCTTTTATAACTTGTAAATATAAGGAATTTCTAGTTACTACCTGCTACTTCTTTCAACGTTAATTGTAGTGAAAGCAAAAGATATACTTGGTATCATTTCCATCCTCTGAAGTTGGCTGGAACTTGCTCCATAGCACATACAATAATGGTTTCTGTTATATGTGTTTCTCTGCTGCCACCTCGTGTGCATCTTGGGAATCACGCCTCAGGTTAGGCCCAAAGGAATAGTTTGGTAGAGAGCCATGTCTGTAAATGTTGATTCGAATTTGCAGTTTTTGTAAAGATTATGTGTATCCTTAGTGTTTTGTTCTCTGAAAATCTCTCGGTTCATCTTGTTTTTCCTCTTTCTTTCCAGCCATGCTTTCATAAAGCCTTTGAAAGTGCCCATCATATACCAGGCACTGTGCTAGGAACTGATATCATTGCACTCAATGACTTCCTATTATACTCTTTTAACTTCTGTCTTTTAAACTTCTTTATATAAATGTACTTCCTGTATTGTAAAATAAGATGTGCTTGATTTGACAGAAATGTTTAATTTTAACAGGTATTTTATTATTAAAAATGTATTTTTATTGTAGAAGTTCAAGAAAAATGATCTCAAAAGCAACAACAAATTTCCATACAGATATATCTACTGTTTGTATTAGTACATTTTCTTTCCATATTCATTTTATACATATTATATTTCTCTTTGTATATATACTAAGGTATATTGGGTGTGTTTACATCTGTGTTTATAGATGTGCACTGCACAGGAGCATATCTCTCTGTGTCCACAGTGTCTGTCATTTGTAGATATCTGTGTATGTATGCAAATGACTATTTATTCATTCATTCAGGAAACACTTATTGTATTTCTATTATGTGCCAGGCACTCTGCTCGACATTGATAGCCTATAGTGAATGAGACAGACTCACATTCTGTCTTTATGAATACTACACTGTCATGGGGTAGACAGTAAAAAATATACATAAATAAAATAATCATAAGTTTAACAAGCACTGCATTTGGTAGTGCAATATCTTTGGTGTCAGTTATGATTTATTCTGGCGAGGTTCAGTATATCAGTATCTCAGAAGGCAGAGCTGAGACATAAGTGTCGGTTTTTCAGCAATGCATATTCTCAGGTATAAAACTGAGAAAATATAAAAGATATGAAACAAGGACCCTGGGAGGTGTTCTGTGAGCAACAGATCCGAGCTTGTATGTGGTGAACAATGCTTAGATAAATTCCTATGTCCAAATCTTAGGAGGTCTCTCAGTCTGGACTGCTGCCATGGCACAAGAGAAAGTGCTTGTTAGGAAAGGGGTCACTTTGTGCTAATGAATTAGAAATAGTGATTATGACCCTGAATTTCAAGAGCCAAGAAAAGTCTTCTGGTGGTTTCACCACAGCAGACTAGATTATCATTTTATGTTTTAATTACCTCTGGTTTTTCCTAGTGAATTTTTGCCCCAAAAGACAATGGCTTTCTCTCAACAGAGAGCTTAGTAGTTTAAGCATCACAATCATATGCTAATATCATAGGTTTGCTCCTGGGTCAAGGCACATACAGAAAGAGATTGATGTTTCTGACTATTTGTTTGTATTTCCCCCCTCTATCCTGCCTATAATATGAACAAATAAATAAAGGAAAAAATGACAATGGCTTTTTTGTTGTTGTTTTTGCAGCATAAATTGCAAAGAAGAGTGAATTATGTTTTTTAAAATCTCAGCCCAAGAGGAAATAAATGGTAAGTTTGTGAAGTACCATATTTCTCCATGTATAAGAAGCCTCCCTGTATAACACGCACCTTAATTTGGGGGCACATATTTTGAGAAAATGGTAACAAATGCGAATGAATAGGAATTGCAAGTAAAAATACTACAACGACTGTATAAGTCGCACCCAGTTTTCTAACCCCACAGTTTTCAACAAAGATAAGTTTTATACATGGGGAAATATGAAATACACCCTAAAAAATGTCTCTATGAACATTCCTTTTTTTCTTTTTTTCTTTTTACAGAGACAGGGAAAGAGTCAGAGAGAGAGGGATAGATAGAGACAGACAGACAGAAATAAAGAGAGTTTTTATTATGTGCCAGGTCACAGATCAGTCTTCAGTTTTTCATTGTCACACCTTATGTGTTCATTGACTCCTGTCTCATATGTGCCTTGACCAAAGGGCTACAGCTGATTGAGTGACCGCTTGGTCAAGCCAGCGACCTTGCGCTCAAGCTAAAAGCTTCGCTCAAACCACATGAGCCTATGCTCAAGCTGGCACCCTTGGGATCTCAAACCTGGGCCCTCTGCATTCCAGTCAACTGCTCTAACCACTGCGCAATCGCCTGCTCAGGCAGTGAACATTTTTTTCATTTACTTTCTCTGGATTTTATTTAGTATCCTGGTTCTTAGTATGGGTGGAAATGCTGTGTATTTTAAGGTTTTCTTGCCCTAAAATATATTAATCACTACATTTTTCCATTAATTTCCTTATGTAGTTTTTATTTCCATTACTTTTAAGGTATTTTGCAACTTGAATTGTGATTTTGAGGGGAGGGGTTTATTAGAAGTGAATTTCCTTACCTTCAAAAAAGGGATTTTTAGTTAATTTTTCTTACTGTTTACTATATTAAGTGTAAAGACAACAATAAACATGCTTTATATCATTTCTAAGGTTAGAGGCAGTTGAAACTTGCTTGAAAGAACATACAGGATTATCTGTGGTAAATGTTTTCCAAGTGCCCTTCCTTCTGCCTCCTCGTGTGCACCTTGGGAATAACAGCTCAGATGAGTTCACTTGGAAAAATACATCAGTTGGGTGTTGTGTGTAATTTATCATTGTTGAATCCAAGGCTATGTCAAAGAAATTTTTATAACCTGTAAATATAAAGAATTTCTAGTTACTGCTTGCTATTTCTTTCAAAGTTAATTGTAGTGAAAGCAAGAGTTATACTAGGTATCATTTTCATCCAATGAAGTTGGCTGGAACTTGCTCCATAGCACTTAAAATAATGGTTTCTGTTACATGTGCTTCTCTGCCTCCACCTCGTGTGCATCGTGGGAATCATGCCTCAGTACAGTCCCAAAAATTATAGTTTGGTAGAGAGCATTGCCTAGAAACGTTGATTCCAATTTCCTGTTTTTATAAAGATTATGTGTATACTTAGTGATTTGTTTTCTGAAAATCTCTCGGTTCATCTCCTTTTTCTTCTTTCCTTCCAGCCATGCTTTCATAAAGCCTTTGAAAGTGCCCATCATATAACAGGCACTGTGCTAGGAACTCATGTCCCTGCACTCAATGAGTTCCCATCCTACTATTTTTACTTCTGTCTTTTGAACTTCTTTTATATAAATGTACTTCGTGTATTGTAAAATAAGAATGTGCTCTGATTTGACAAGTATGTTTAATTTTAACAGGTTTTTTATTATGAAAAATGTATTCTTGTTGCAGAATAGCAAGAAAAATGATCTCAAAAACAACAACAACAAATTTTCATGCAAATATATCTACTGTTTATATTAGGACATTTTCTTTCCATATTCTATGTGTACTTATTATATTACTCTTTGTATATATACTAAGGTTCATTGGGTGTGTGTACATCTGTGTGCATAGATGTGCACTGCACATGAGCATATCTCACCGTGTCCACAGTGTCTGTCATTTGAAGATATCTGAGTACGTATGCAAATGATTATTTATTCATTCATTTAGAAAACCTTTATGATATTTCTATTATGTGCCAGGCACTGTGCTCTACATTTGTTGCATAGAATGAATAAGACAGATGAACTTTCTGTCCTTATCAATACTACAATCTCATGGGGTAGACAGAAAGAAAAATATATAAATAAATAAAATAATCATAAGTTTAACATGCACTGATTTTGGTAGTGCAATATCTTTGGTGTCAGTTAAGATTTATTGTGGTGAGTTTCAGTATATCAGTTTCTCAGAAGGCAGAGCTGAGACATAAGTCTCGGGTTTACAGCACTGTGTGTTCTCAGTTATAAAACTGAGAAAACATAAAAGTTATAAAACAAAGACCCTGGGAGGTGTTCTGTGAGCAAAATTACGTAGCTTGTATGTGCTGACTAATGCTCAGATAAATTCTGATGTTCAAAGATTAGGGGGTCTCTCAGTCTGGACTCCTGCCACAGCACAAGAGAAAATGCATGTTAGGAAAAGGGTCACTTTGTGATAAACAATTCGAAATAATGATTATGCCCCTGAATTTCAAGAGCAAAGTAAAGTCTTCTGGTGTTGTCACCACATCAGACTAGATTATCATTTTATTTTCTAATTACCTCTGGTTTTCTCTAGTAAAGTTTTTTCCCAAAGAGGATGACTTTCTCTCACCAGAGAGCTCAGTAGTTAAAGCATCACACCCATATGCTAATGTCATAGGTTTGGTCCTCGGTCAAGGCACATACAGAAACAAATTAATGTTTATGACTATCTGTATGTCTTTTCCCCCCTTTATCCTGCCTCTAACATGAATAAATAAATAAAAGGAAAAAATAACAATGGCTTTTTTGTTGTTTTTTTTTTCGCAGCTTAAATTGCATAAAAGAATGAATTATGTTTTTCACAATCTCCCCCCCAAAAAAATAAAAAGTATGTTTGTAAATTACCATATTTTCCCAGGTATAAGAAGCCTCTCTCTATAAGATGCACATTAATTTGGGGGGTCATATTTAAAGAAAATGGTACCAAATGCGAATAAACGGGAAATGCAAGTAAAATATACTGCAACGACTGTATAAGACACAGCCAGTGTTCTAAACCCACATTTTTCAAAAAGGATGAGTCTTATACATGGGGAAATATGTTATACACACTCCAAATGTTTCTGTGATCATTTCTTTTTTTCATTTTTTTTTTGTTTTTTTACAGAGACAGGGAGAGAGTCAGAGAGAGAAATAGATAGCGACAGACAGAGAGAAATGGAGAGAGTTTTTATTATGTGCCAGGACACAGATCAATCATCAGTTTTTTGTTGGGACCCCTTACCAGTTCATTGACTCCTGTCTCATATGTGCCTTGACCATAGGGCTACAGCTGATCAAGTGACCACTTGCTCGAGCCAGCGACTTTGGGCTCAAGCTGGTGAGTTTGCTCAAACCACATGAGCCCACACTCAAGCTGGCGCCCTTGGAATCTCAAACCTGGTTCCTCCGCATTCCAGTCAAATGCTCAAATCACTGCACCATCGTCTGCTCAGGCTGTGAACATTTCTTTCTTTTACTTTCTCTGAATTTTATTTAGTACGCTGGTTCTTAGTATGGGTGGAAAGGCTGCGTATTTTAAAGTTTTCTGCCCCTATAATATATTCATCATTACTTTTTTTCATTGGATTCCTTATGTAGATTTATTTCCATTAATTTTAAGGTATTTTGCCACTTGAATTGTGATTTTGAGGGGGTGGTTATTTAGGACTAAATTTCCTTACCGCCAAAAAAGGGAGTTTTAGTTAATCTCTATTACTGTTACGATAATAAGTGTGATGAAAACAAAAACATGCTTTATAGCATTTCTAAGGTTAGAGGTAGTTGAAAATTGCTTGAAAGAACATACAGGATTACCGGTGGTAAATGTTTTCCAACTGCACTTCCCTGCTGCCACGTCGTGTGCACCCTGGGAATAATAGCTCAGATCAGTTCACCTTAAAAAAATACATCAGTTGGGTGTTGTGCATTATCTACCAATGTTGAATCCAAGGCTATATAAAGGAATCTTTTATAACTTGTAAACATAAGGAATTTCTAGTTACTGCTTGCTACTACTTTCAACGTTAATTGTAGTGAAAGCAAAAGATATACTTGGTATCATTTCCATCCTCTGAAGTTGGCTGGAACTTGCTCCATAGCACATACATTAATGGTTTCTGTTACATGTGATTCTCTGTTGCCACCTCATGTGCATCTTGGGAATTACGCCTCAGTATAGGCCCAAAGGAATAGTTTGGTAGAAAGCATTGTCTGTAAATGTTGATTCCAATTTGCAGTTTTTGTAAATATTATGTGTATCCTTAGTGTTTTGTTCTCTGAAAATCTCTCGGTTCATCTTGTTTTTCCTCTTTCCTTCCAGCTATGCTTTCATAAAGCCTTTGTAAGTGCCCATCATATACCAGGCACTGTGCTAGAAACTAACATCACTGCACTCAATGACTTCCTATTCTACTCTTTTAACTTCTGTCTTTTGAACTTCTTTATATAAATGTATTTCGTGTATTGTAAAATAGGATGTGCTTTGATTTGACTGAAATGTTTAATTTTAACAGGTATTTTATTATGAAAAATGTATTTTTATTGCAGAAGTGCAAGAAAAATGATCTCAAAAGCAACAACAAATTTTCATACAGATATATCTACAGTTTGTATTAGGACATTTTCTTTCCATATTCTTTTTGTATTGATACTTATATTTCTCTTTGTATATATACTAAGGTATATTGGGTGTGTGTACATCTGTGTTTATACATGTACACTGCACAGGAGCATATCTCTGTTTGTCCACAGTGTCTGTCATTTGTAGATATCTGAGTATGTATGCAAATGACTATTTATTCATTCATTCAGGAAACACTTATTGTATTTCATTTATCTGCTAAGCACTCTGCTCAACAATGATTGCCTATAGTGATTGAGACAGACTCACTTTCCGTCTTTATGAATACTACAATCTCATGGGGTATACAGAGAGAAAAAAATATACATAAATAAAATAATCGTAAGTTTAACAAGCACTGAATTTGTAGTGCAATATCTTTGGTGTCAGTTATGATTTATTGTGGTGAGGTTTAATATATCAGTTTCTCAGAAGGCAGAACTGAGACATAAGTCTCGGTTTTTAAGCAATGCCTGTTCTCAGGTATAAAACTGAGAAAATATAAAAGGTATAAAACAAAGACCCTGGGAGGTGTTCTGTGAGCAAAAGAACCTAGCTTGTATGTGCTGACCAATGCTCAGATAAATTCTGATGTTCAAATCTTATGGGTCACTCAGTCTGGACTGCTGCCACGGCACAAAAGAAAGTGCATGTTAGGAAAGGGGTGACTTTGTGCTAAACAATTAGATATAGTGATTATGCCCCTGAATTTCAAGAGCGAAAATAAGTCTTCTGGTGTTGTCATCACAGCAGACTAGATTATCATTTTATTTTCTAATTACCTCTGGTGTTCTCTAGTAAAGTTTTTCCCCAAAGAAAATGGCTTGCTCTCACCAGAGAGCTCAGTGTTTAAAGCATCACACCCATATGCTAATGTCATAGGTTTGGTCCTCGGTCAATTCACATACAGAATGAGATTGATGTTTTTGACCATCAGTATGTCTTTCCCCCCTTTATCCTTCCTCTAACATGAATAAGTATATAAAGAAAAAAAAGGCAATGGCTTTTTTGTTGTTGTTTTCGCAGCTCTAATTGCATAGAACAATGAATGATGTTTTTCTAAATCTCACCCCAAGAAGAAATAAATGGTAAGTTTGTAAAGTACCATATGTCCCCATGTATAAGAAGACTCCCTGCTAAGACGCACTTTAATTTGGGGGAACATAATTTAAGAAAATGATACCAAATGTGTATAAACGAAAAATGCAAGTAAATTATCCTGCAATGACTGTATAAGTCGCACCCAGTTTTCTAACCCCACATTTTTCAAAAAAGATGAGTCTTATACATGGGAAAATATGTTATACACCCTCCAAATGTCTCTGTGATAATTTGTTTTTTGTTTTTTTACAGAGACAGGGATAGAGTCAGAGAGAGGGACAGATAGAAACAGACAGACAGAAATGGAGAGAGTTTTTTTTATTATGTGCTAGGTCACAGATCAATTATCAAATTTTTGTTGTGACCCCTTGATGTTCATTGACTCCTTCTCAATGTGCCTTGACCAAATAGCTACAGCTGATGGAGTGACTGCTTGCTCGAACCAGCGACCTTGGCTCAAGCTGGTGAGCTATGCTTAATCCACACAAGCCCACACTCAATCTGGCGCCCTTGGGATCTCAAACCTGGCTCCTCCGCATTCCAGTCAAATGCTTGCACAACTACGCCATCGCCTGCTCAGGCTGTGAACGTTTTTTTCTTTTACTTTCTCTGGATTTTATTTAGTATCCTGGTTCTTCATATGGGTAAAAAGGCTGTGTATTTTAAGGTATTTTGCCACTTGAATTGTGATTTTGAGGGAGCAGTTATTTTGGAATGAATTTTCTTACCTTCAAAAAAGGGAGTTTTAGTTAATGTCTATTACTGTTTACGATGTTAAGTGTGATGACAACAAAAAGATGCTTTATAGCATTTCTAAGGTTAGAGGTAGTTGAAAATTGCTTGAAAGAACATATAGGATTATCGGTGGTAAATGTTTTCCAACTGCGATTCCCTGCTGCCACGTCGTGTGCACCCTGGGAATAACAGCTCAGATCAGTTCACCTTAAAAAAATACATCAGTTGGGTGTTGTGCGTTATCTACCAATGTTGAATCCAAGGCTATATAAAGGAATATTTTATAACTTGTAAACATAAGGAATTTCTAGTTACTGCTTGCTACTTCTTTCAACGTTAATTGTAGTGAAAGCAAAAGATATACTTGGTATCATTTCCATCCTCTGAATTTGGCTGGAACTTGCACATACAATAATGGTTTCTGTTCCAGGTGCTTCTTTGCTGCCACCTCGTGTGCATCTTGGGAATCACGCCTTAGTATAGGCCCAAAGGAATAGTTTGATAGAGAGCATTGTCTGTAAACGTTGATTCGAATTTGCAGTTTTTGTAAAGATTATGTGTATCCTTAGTGTTTTGTTCTCTGAAAATCTCTCGGTTCATCTTGTTTTTTCTCTTTCTTTCCAGCCATGCTTTCATAAAGCCTTTGAAAGTGCCCATCATATACCAGGCACTGTGTTAAGAACTCATGTCCCTGCACTCAGTAACTTCCCATTCTACTATTTTTACATCTTTCTTTTATACTTCTTTCATTTAAATCTACTTAATGTATTGTAAATTATGATGTGCTTTAATTTGACAAGTATATAGAATTTTAACAGCTTTTTATTATAAAAATGGTATTCTTATTGCAGAAGTGCAAATAAAAATAATAAGAAAAACAAAACAACAAATTTTCATATATAGATATCAACTGTTAACTTTATGTCATTTCCTTTCCATATTCTTTGTGTACCAATTATATTTATTTATGTATATGTACTCAGTTACATTGTGTGTGTGTACCCAATGTGTGCATAGATGTGCATTGCACATGAGCACACCTCTCTGTTTCAAAAATATCTGTCATTTTTGGATATCTGTGTATGTATGCAAATAACTATTTATTCACTCTATCAGTAAAAACTTATTGTATTTTTATTATATGCCAGGCACTGTGCTCAACACTGGTTGCCTATAGTGAATGTGACAGACTCACTTTCTGTCTTTATGGATATTACACTGTCATGGAGTAGACAGAGGCAAAAAAAATATACATAGAAAATTATAAGTTTTGATAAACCCTGGATTTGGTAGTGCAATACCTTTGGTCCCAGTTGTGATTGATCATAGCAAGGATAAATATATCAGTTTCTTAGAAGGCAGGGCTGAGACATAAGTCTTGGTTCTTCAGCAATGCATGATCTCAGCTATAAAAGTGAGAATATTTACAAGTGATGAAACAAAGACCCTGGGAAGTGTTCTGTGACAAAAAGAACTTAACTTGTAAGTGCTGATCCTGGCTCAGATAAATTCTGAAAGTGAAAGCTTATTAGGTCTCTCAGTCTGGACTGCTGCCATCACACAAAAAACGTGTATGTTAGTAAAGCTGTCAATTCGTGCTCAACAATCAGATATACTATTTCTGCCCCTGACTGTCAAGAGCATAGAAAAGACTACCGGTGTTTTCACCACAGCAGACTAGAATATTATTTTATTTTTTAATTGCCTCAGGTTTTCTCTAGTAATTTTGTCCCCCAAGAGACAGTGGCTTGCTTACACCAGAGAACTCAGTAGTTAGAGCATCACACCATACAGTAATGTCATAGTTTTGGTCCTGGTTCAAGGCACATACAGAAACAGATTGATGTTTCTGACTATCTGTCTGTCTTTTTCTCCCCAATTCTACCCTCTAACATTAATAATTAAATAAAATAAAAAATGACAATGGCTATTTTTTTGTTTATTTTTGCAGCTTAAATTGCACAGAGGAATGAAATATATTTTTCAAAATCTCACCACAAGGGGAAATAGGTAGTAAGTTTGTCAAGTACCATATTTCATTAAGCAAAATATGCCTTTCTGTAGAAGACGCACATTCATTTTTGGACACAAAATTTGAGAAAATGTTAACAAATGCAAAGAAAATGGAAATGGAAGTAAAAAATACTACAACTATGGTATAAGACGAACCCCGTTTTCCAACCCCACATTTTTCAAAAAAGATTAGTCTCAAATGAGGGGAAATATGGTATACACCTGCCAAATATCTCTGTGAACTTTTTATTTCTTTTTTCCTTTTATTTTTTATATTTGCAGAGACAGGGAAAGAGTCAGAGAGAGGAATAAATAGGGACACAGAGAGAGGAATGTAAAGAGTTTTTTTTTTTATGTGCCAGGTCACAGATCAATTATCAGTTTTTTGTTGTGGCACTTTTTTTGTTCATTGACTGCTCTATCATTTTGCATTTACCAGGGAACTGCAGCTGACCGAGTGATCCCTTGCTCGAGCCAGTGAGCCCATTGGGCTTAAGCTGGTGAGCTTTTCTCAAACCAGATAAGCCCATGCTCAAGCAGGACACCTTGGGATATCAAACCTGGGTCCTCTGCACTCCAGTGAAATGCTCTATCCACTGCGCCACCGCCTGCTCAGGCTGTGAAAATTTTTTTCTCTTACTTTCTCTGGATTTTTTTTAGTATCCTGTTTCATAGTATGGGTGGAAATACTGTGTATTTTAAGGTTCTTTCCCCCTAAAATATATTCTTCGCTACATTTTTCCATAGATTTTCTTATGTAGTCTTTATTTTCATTAATTTTAAAGTATTTTGTAACTTGAATTGTGAGTTTGAGGGGGGGGGGTTATTTAGGAGTAAATTTCTTAACTTAAAAAAGAAAGAGTATTTAGTTTTTTTTTTATTACTGATTTCTAGAGTAAGTGGAATGACATCAAGAAACATGCTTTATATGATTTCAAAGGTTTGAGGTAGTTGAAAATTGCCTGAAAGAAAATACACGATTGTCTGTGGGAAATGATTTCCAAGTGCGCTTCTCTGCTGCGAACTCGTGTGCACCTTGAAATAACAGCTCAGAGAAGTTCACCTGGAAAAATAGAAAAGTTGGGTGCTGTGCGTTATCTATCAATGTTGAAACCAAGATGATTTAGAAGATACTTTTATACCTTGTAAATATAAGGAATTTCTAGTTACTGTTTGCTACTTGTTTCAACGTTAACTCTAGTGAGAGCAATACACATACTTGACATTATTTCAATCCTCTGAAGTTTGTTGAAACTTGCTGCATAGCTCATACAATAATGGTCTCTGTTACATGTGCTTCTCTGCTGCCACCTCGTGGGCATCTTGGGAATCATGCCTCAGTACACATCCAAGGAAAGAAATGAAAGACAGAATTGTCTACAAATGTTGACAAAGATTTTCTGTTTCTGTATAGTTTTTGTTTATTCTTAGTGATTTGATTTCTGGGACTTTATTGGTTCATCTTGTTTTTCTTCTTTCCCTCCAGCAATGTTTCATAAAGCCTTTGAATATTCCCATCATACACGAGGCACTGTGCTAAGAACTACATGTGTAGTTGCTGCACTCAATATCTTCCCATTCTACTATTTTTACTTCTGTCTTTTGAACTCCTTTATTTAAATCTTCTTAATGTATTGTAAAATAGGATGTGCTTTGATTTGACAAGTATGTTGGATTTAACTACTTTTTATTATAAAAACTCTATTCTTATTGCAGAAGTGCAAGAAAAATTGTTAAGAAAACAAAACAACAAATTTTCATACAAAGATAACTACTGTTAATATTATGACATTATCTTTCCATATTCTTAGTGTACCTATTATATTTAACTATCTATATGAACTAAGTTACATTGGGTGTGCATACATCTGTGTGCATAGATGTGAATTGCACATGAGTATACCTCTCTGTGTCCACATTGTCTATCATTTGTGGATACCTGTGTATCTATGCAAATTACTATTTATTCTTTCATTCATTAAACACTTAAATTGTATTTCTATTATATGCCAGGCACTGTGATCGACACTGATTGCCTATAGTGAAAGAGACAGACTCACTTTCTATCTTTATGAGAACTACACTGTCATGGGGTATACAGAAAGAAAAAAATATACTGAAATGAAATAATTATAAGTCGGGACAAGCACTTTATATGGTAGTGCAATGTCTTGTTCCCAGTTTTCATTGATAGGGGCGAAGTTTACTATATCAGTTTCTCGAAAGGCAGAGCTGAGTCATAAGTCTCAGTTCTTCAGCAATGCGTGTTCTCTGCTATAAAATTAAGAAAATTCTCAAGTGCTGAATCAAAGACCCTGGGAGGTGTTCTGTGAGCAAAGAACCTAGCTTGTAAGTGGTGACCCAGTCTCAGATAAATTCTGATGTCCAAGGCTTAGGAGGTCTCTCAGTCTGGACTGCTGCTACAGCACAAGAAAAAAGTGCATGGTAAAAAAGGGGTCACATCATAGTAAACAATAAGAAATATAGTTTCTGCCCCTCACTGTCAAGAGCAAAGAAATGTCATCTGGTGTTCTCACCAGAGCAGACTAGATTATTGTTTTAATTTTAATTACCTCAAGATTTCTATAATAATTTTTTCCTCTAAAGACAATGGCTTGCTATCACCAGAGAGATCCGTAGATAGAGCATCACACACATACACTAATGTCATAGGTTTGGTCCTGGGTCGAGGCACATACAGAAACACATTGATGTTTCTATCTGTCTGTCTGTTTTCCACTCTTTTCCTTCCTCTAACATTAATAATTAAATAAAAGAAAATTGACAATGACTTTTTTCTGTTGTTTTTGCAGCTTAAATTGCTTAGAGGAATAAATTATGTTTTTCAAAATCTCACCCCAAGAGGAAATAAGTGGTAAGTTTGTAAAGTACCATATTTCCCCATGTATAAGTAGCCTCCTGTATAAGAAGCACCTTAATTTTGGGGAATAAAATTTGAGAAAATGATAACAAATGTGAAGAAACAGAAAATGCAAGTAAAAGCGCAACAACCACTGTGTAAGACGCACCCAGTTTTCAAACCCTACATTTTTAAAAATGATGAGTTTTGTACTTAGGAAAATATGGATAGAACCTCCAAATGTCTCTGTGAACACTTCTTTTATTCTTTTTCTTTCTTTTTTACAGAGACATAGAATGAGTCAAAGAGATGGATGGATAGGGACAGACAAACAGAAATGGAGAGAATTTTTTATTATGTGCAGGGTCACAGAACAATCATCAGTTTTTTGTTGGGACACTATAGTTGTTCATTGACTCCTGTATCATATGTGCCTTGACCAGGGGGCTACAGCAGAATGAGTGAACCTTGCTAGAGCCAGAGACCTTGAGCTCAAACTCTTGTGCTATGCTAAAACAAGATAAGCCCACACTCAAGCTGTCAAACTTGGGATCTCAAATCTGGGTATAATGCATTCCAGTCTAATGCTCTACCCACAGCTCCACTGCCTTGTCAGTCTGTGAACATTTTTTTCTTTTACATTCTCTGAATTTTATTTAGTATCCTGGTTCTTAGTATGGGTGGAAAGGCTTTGTATTTAAAGGTTTTATCCCCGTTAAATGTATTCATTACTATATTTTTCCATAGATTTTCTTATGTAGTCTTTATTTTCATTAATTTTAAAGTATTTTGTAACTTGAATTGTGAGTTTAGTTGGGGTTATTTAGATGTGAATTTTTTAACTTAAAAACAAGTGTTTTTTAGTTTGTTTCTATGAATGATTACTAGAGTAAGTATAATGACAACAAAAAACATGCTCCATATCATTTCAAAGGTTTGAGGTAGTTGAAACTTGCTTGAAAGAAAATACAGGATTGTCTGTGGGAAATATTTTCCAAGTGCGCTTTTCTGCTGCCACTTCGTGTGCACCTTGGGAATGACAACTCATAGCAGTTCACCTGGAAAAATACTAAAGTTGGGTGCTGGGCGTTATCAATCAATGTTGAAACCAAAACTACTTAGAAGATACTTTTATAACTTGTAAATATAAGCAATTTCTGGTTACTCTTTGCTACTTGTTTCAACGTTAACTCTAGTGAAAGCAATAAACATAATTGATATCATTTCAATTCTCTGATGTTTGCTGAAACTTGCTGCATAGCACATACAATAATGGTCTCTGTTACTTGTGCTTCTCTGCTGCCACCTCGTGTGAATCTTGGGAATCACGCCTCAGTACAAATCAATGGAAAGGAATTGTAGAGAGGATTGTCTACAAACGTTGATTCCAATTGACTGTTTCTGTAATGTTTTTTGTATTCTTAGTGAATTGATTTCTGGGACTCTATTGGTTCATCTTGTTTTTCTTCTTTCCTTCCAGCAATGCTTTCATAAAGCCTTTCAATGTTCCCATAGTATACCAGGCACTGTGCTAGGAAATACATGAGTAGTTGCTGCACTAAATGTCTTCCCGTTCTACTATTTTCACTTCTGTCATTTGAACTACTTTATTTAAATCTTCTTAATGTATTGTATAATAGTATGTGCTTTGATTTGACAAGTATGTTGAATTTAACTGCTTTTTTATTATAAAGACTGTATTCTTATTGCAGAAGTGCAAGAAAAATGATAAGGAAAAAAACAACAAATTTTCATAAAGTGATAATTTCTCTTAATATTTTGACATTATCTTTCCATATTTTTAGTGTACCTACTATATTTCTCTATCTTTACGTACTAAGGTACATTGGGTGTGCATTCATCTGTTGTCGTAGATGTACATTGCACATGAGCATATCTCTCTGTGTCCACAGTGTCTATAATTTGTGAAAACCTGTGTATGCATGCAAATTATTATTTATTCTATCATTCTTTTAACACTTATTGTATTTCTATTATGTGCCTGGCACTGTGCTCAACACTGGTTGCCTATAGTGAAAGAGACAGACTCACTTTCTGTCTTTATGTATAATACACTGTCATGCTTCAGACAGAGGGAGAAAAAATATACATAAATAGAATAATTATAAGTTGTGAAATGCACTGGATATGGTAGTGCAATGTCTTGTTCTGAGTTTTCATTGATTGTTGTGACATTCAGTATATCAGTTTCTCGAAAGGCAGAGCTGAGACATAAGTCTCAGATCTTCAGCAATGCTTGATCTCAGCTATACAACTGAGAAAATTCTCAAGTGATGAAACAAAGATACTGGGAGATGTTCTGTGAGCAAAAGAACCTAGCTTGTATGTGGTGACCAAGGCTCAGATAAATTCTGATGTCCAAAGCTTAGGAGGGCTCTCAGTCTGGTCTGCTACCATGGCGTTGTGTGTTATTTATCAATGCTGAATCCAAGGCTATGTAAAAGAAAGTTTTATACCTTGTGAATATAATGAATTTCTAGTTACTGCTTGCTACTTCTTTAATCGTTAATTGTAGTGAAGGCAAGAGATATACTTGGTATCATTTCCATCCTCCGAAGTTAGCTGGAACTTGCTCCATAGCATATACAATAATGTTTTCTGTTACATGTGCTTCTCTGCTTCCACCTCATGTGCATCTTGGAAATCATGCCTCAGTACAGGTCCAAGGGATATTTTGGTAGAGAGCATTGTATATAAACGTTGATTCCAATTTGCCGTTTTTGTAAAGATTATGTGTATTCTTAATGGTTTGTTTTCCGAAAATCCCTCGGTTCATCTTGTTTTTCTTCTTTCCTTTCAGCCATGCTTTCATAAAGCCTTAGAAAGTGCCCATCATAGAACAGACACTGTACTAGGAACTCTTGTCCCTGCACTCAATGATCTCCCATTCTACTCTTTTAACTTTTGTCTTTTGAAATTCTTTTATATAAATCTACTTCGTGAATTGTAAAATAGGATGCGCTTTGATTTTACAAGTATGTTGAATTTTAACAGCTTTCTTATTATAAAAAATGTATTCTTTTTGCAAAAGTGCATGAAAAATGATCTCAAAAACAACAAAAACAAATTTTTATACAGATATGTCTACTGTTAATATTAGGACATTTTCTTTCTATATTCTTTGTGTACCTATTGTATTTCTCTATGTATATATACTCAGGTACGTTGGCTGTATGTATATTTGTGTGCATAGATGTGCATTGCACATGAGCATATCTCTCTGAGTCCACAGTGTCTGTCATTTGTGGATATCTGTGTACATATGCAAATGACTATGTATTCATTCATTTAGGAAACACTTATTTTATTTCTTTTATGTGCCCGGTACTATGCTCGACACTGGTTGCCTATAGTGAATAACACAGACTCACTTTCTGTCTTTATGAATAGTACAATCTCATGGGGTAGACTGAAAGAAAAAATATACATAAATAAAATAATCATAAGCTTAAGAAGTACTGAATTTGGTAGTGCAATATCTTTGAGGTCAGTTATGGTTTATTGTGGCAAAATTCAGTATATCAGTTTCTCCGAAGGCAGAGCTGAGACATAAGTCTCGGTTTTACAGCAATGCGTGTTCTCAAATATAAAACTGAGAAAATATAAAAGTTGTAAAATAAATACCCTAGAAGGTGTTCTGTGAGCAAAAGTTTCTAGCTTCTTTGTGCTGACCAATGCTCAGATAAATTCTGATGTTCAAAGCTTAGTGGGTCTCTCAGTCTGGACTGCTGCCATGGCACAAGAGAAAGTGCATGTTCGGAAAGGGGTCAGTTTGTGCTATACAATTAGAAATAGTGATTATGCCCCTGAATTTCAAGAGCAAAGAAAAGTCTTCTGGTGTTGTCACCACAGCAGATTACATTATCATTTTATTTTCTAATTTCCTCTGGTTTTCTCTAATAAAGTGTTTTTTCAAAAGACAATGGCTTTCTCTCACCAGAGAGCTCAGTAGTTAAAGCATCACACACATACACTAATGTCATATGTTTAGTCTTTTGTCAAGGCACATACAGAAACAGATTGATGTTTCTGATTATCTGTACATCCTTTCTCCTCTTTATCCTGCCTCTAACATTAAGAAATAAATAAAAGATAATAATGACAATGGCTTTTTTTGTTGTTGTTTTCTCAGCTTAATTTGCATAGAAGAATGAATTATGTTTTTCAAAATTTCACCCCAAGAGGAAGTAAATGGTCAGTTTCTAAAGTACCATATTTCCCCATGTATAAGAAGTCTCCCTGTATAAGACAAACCTTAATTTGGAAGCACACATTTTGAGAAAATGACACCAAGTGCGAATGAATGAGAAATGCAAGTAAAAATACTGCAACAATTGTATAAGACGCACCCAGTTTTTTAACCCCAGGTTTTTTTTTTTAAAAATGAGTCTTATACATTGGGAAATACGGTATACACGCTCCAAATGTCTCTCTGAACAATTCTTTTCTTCTTATTTTTTTTACAGAGACAGGGAGAGAGTCAGAGAGAGAGATAGATAGGGACAGACAGACAGAAATGGAGAGAGTTTTTAGTATGTGCCAGGTCACAGATCAATCATCAGTTTTTCGTTGTGACTGCTTAAGTGTTCTTTGACTCCTGTCTCATATGTGACTTGATCAAGGGGCTACAACTGATCGAGTGACCTCTTGCTTGAGCCAATTACCTTGGGCTGAGGCTGGTGAGCGTTGCTCAAACCACATGAGCCCACACTCAAGGTGGCGTCCTTGGTATCTCAAACCTAGGTCCTCCACATTCCAGTCGAATGCTCTAACCACTGCGCAATCACCTGTTCAGACTGTGAACATTTTTTTCTTTTACTATCTCTGGATGTTATTTAGTATCCTGGTTCTCAGTATGGGTAGAAAGGCTGAGTATTTTAAGGTTTTCTTGCCCTAAAATATATTCATCACTACATTTTTTCATGGGTTTCCTTTTCTAGTTTATATTTCCATTAATTTTAAGGTATTTTAAAACTTGAACAGTGATTTTGAGAAGGGGGGTTATTTAGGAGTTTCCATACCTGCAAATAGGGATTTTTAGATAATTTCTATTACTGTTTACAATTTTAAGTGTAATGACAACAAGAAACATGCTTTATATATTTTCCAAGGTTAGAGGTAGTTAAAACTTGCTTGAAAATCATACAGGATTATCGTTGGTAAATGTTTTCCAAGTGCGCTTCCCTGCTGCCACCTCGTGTGCACCTTGGGAATAAAAGCTCAGGTCAGTTCACCTAGAATAATATATCAGTTGGGTGTTCTGCGTTATCTATCACTGTTGAATTCAAGGCTATCTAAAAAAAACCTTTATAACTTGTAAATATAAAAAATTTCTAGTTAGTGCTTGCTACTTCTTTCAATGTTAATTGAAGTGAAAGCAAGACATATACTTGGTATCATTTCAATCATCTGTAGTTGGCTGAAAATTTCTACATAGCACATACAATAATGGTATCTGTTACATGTGCTTCTCTGCTGCCACCTCGTGTGCACCTTGGGAATCATGCCTCAGTACAGGTCGAAAGAAATAGTTTGGTAGACAGCATTGTTTATAAACTTGGATTCCAATTTGCTGTTTCTGTAAAGATTTTATGTATCCTTAGGTGTTTGTTATCTGAAAATCTCTCAGTTCATCTTGGTTTTCTCCTTTCCTTCCAGCCATACTTTCATAAAGCCTTTGAAAGTGCCCATCATATAACAAGCACTATGCTAGGAACTCATGTCCCTGCACTCAATGACTGCATTTATACACTTTTAACTTTTGTCTTTTTAACTTCTTTTTTTTTTGTATTTTTCTGAAGCTTGAAACAGGGAGAGACAGACAGACTCCCGCATGCACCCAACCGAGATCCACTTGGCACGCCCACCAGGGGGTGATGCTCTGCCCACCAGTGTTTGATGCTCTGCACCCCCAGGTCATCGACTTGTTGAGACCAGAGCCACTCTGGATCCTGGGGCAGAGGCTGAGGAGCCATCCCCAGTGCCCGGGCCATCTTTGCTCCAATGGAGCCTCAGTTGCAGGAGAGGAAGAGAGAGACAGAGAGGAAGGAGAGTGGGAAGCGTGGAGAAGCAGATGGGCGCTTCTCCTGTGTGCCCTGGCTGGGATTCGAACGTGGGACTTCTGCACCTGAAGCCTACACTCTATCACTGAGCCAACTAACCAGGGCTTCACTTCTTTTATATATATATAAATAAATAACTATATATATATAACTATATAACTATATATATAACTATATATATAACTATATATATAACTATATATATAACTATATATATATATATATATATATATATATATTGGGTCTGTGTACATCTGTGTACATAGATGTGCATTGCACATGAGCATATCTCTCTGTGTCCACAGTGTCTGTTATTTGGATATCTGTGTAAGTATGCAAATGACTATTCATTCATTCAGGAAACACTTATTTTATTTCTATTATGTGCCTGGCACTGTGCTTGACACTGGTTGCCTATAGTGAATGAGTCAGACTCACTTTCTGTCTTTATGAATACTACACTGTCATGGTGTAGACAGAAAAAAATATATATACATAAATAAAATAATGGTAAGTTTAACAAGCCCTGAATTTTGTGGTGCAATATCTTTGGTGTCAGTTATAATTTGTTGTGGCAAGGTTCAGTATATCAGTTTCTCAGAAGGCAGAACTGAGACCTAACTCTCAGTTTTTCAACATTGCGTGTTCTCAGATATAAAACTGAGAAAATATAGAAGTTAAGAAACAAAGACTCTGGAAGGTATTCTGTGAGGAAAAGAACCTAGCTTGTATGTGGTGACCAATGCTCAGATAAATTCTGATGTCCAAGGATTAGGAAGTCTCTCAGTCTGGACCACTGCCCCAGCGCAAGAGAAAGTGCATGTTAGAAAATGGTTCACTTTGTGCTAAAAATTAGAAATAGTGATTATGCACCTGAATTTCAAGAGCAAAGAAAAGGCTTCCGGTTTTGTCACCACAGCAGACTAGATTATCATTTTATTTTCTAATTACGTCTAGTTTTAATTAGAAAATTTTTTCCCAAAGACAATGGCTTGCTTTCACCAGAGAATTCAGTAGTTAAACATCACACCCATATGTTACTGTCATAGGTTTGCTCCTGGGTAAAGGCACACACAGAAACAGATTGATGTTTCTGACTAGCTGTCTGTCTTTTCCCCCCTTTATCCTGCCTCTACCATGAATAAATAAAAAAAGAACAAATGATAATGGCTTTTTTGTTGTTGTTTTTGCAGCACAAATTGCATAGAAGAATGAATTATGTTTTAAAAAAATCTCAACCCAAGAGGAAATAAATAATATATTTGTAAAGTACCATAATTGCCCATGTATAAGAAGCCTCCCTGTATAAGACACACCTTAATTTGGGGGCCCAAATTTTGAGAAAATGATAACAAATGCGAGTAAACGGTAAATGCAAGTAAAAAATACTACAACCACTGTATAAGATACACCCTGTTTTCTAACCCCACATTTTTCAAAAAAGGTGAGTCTTCTACATGGCGAAATTTGTTATACACCCTCCAATTGTCTCTGTGAACATTTCTTTTTTTTTTTAAAGAGACAGGCAGAGAGTCAGAAATAGGGATAGATAAGGACAGACAGACAAAAATGAAGAGAGTTTTTATAAAGTGCCAGGTCACAGATCAATCATCAGTTTCTTGTTGTGACACCCTTATATGTTCATTGACTCCTGTCTCATATGTGCCTTGACCAAAGGGCTACAGCTGATTGAGTGACTGTTTGGTAGAGCCAGCAACCTTGCGCTCAAGCAGATGAGCTTTGCTCAAACCACATGAGCCCACGCTCAAGCTGGCGCTCTTGGGATCTCAAACCTGGTTCCTCCACATTCTGGTCAATTGCTCTAAGCACTGAGCAATCGCCTGCTCAGTCTGTCAATATTTTTTTCTTTTACTTTCTCTGTATTTTATTTAGTATCCTGGTTCTGAGTATGGGTGGAAAGGCTGTGTATTTTAAGGTTTGCTTGTCTGACAATATATTTATCACTACATTTTTTCATTAGTTTCCCTATGGAGTTTTTATTTTCATTAATTTTAAGGCATTTACAACTTGAATTGTGATTTTGAGGGGGGGTTATTACGAGTGAATTTCCTTACCTTCAATGAAGAAATTTTTATTAATTTCTATTACTGTTTACTATATTAAGTGTAATGACAACAAGAAACATGCTTTCTATCATTTCTAAGGTTAGAGGTAGTAGAAACTTGCTTGAAAGGACATACAGGATTATCTGTGGTAAATGTTTTCCAAGTGTGCTTAATTCTGCCACCTCGTGTGTACCTTGAAAATAATAGCTCAGATCAGTTCACCTGGAAAAATACATCAGTTGAGTTTTGTGTGTTATCTATCAATGTTGAATCCAAGGCTATCAAAAAAAAAAACTTTTATAACTTGTAAATATAAGGAATTTCTAGTTACTACTTGCTACTTCTTTCAACGTTAATTGTAGTGAAAGCAAGAGATTTATTATACTTGGTATTATTTCATCATCGAAAGTTAGCTGGAACTTCCTACATAGCATATACAATAATGGTTTCTGTTACATGTGCTTCTCTGCTGTCACCTCGTGTGCATATTGGGAATCACGCCTCAGTACAGGTCAAAGGAAATAGTTTGGTAGAGAGCATTGGCTATAATCATTGATTCCAATTTGCTGTTTTTGTAAAGTTTTTGTGTATCTTTAGTGGATTGTTTTCTGAAAACTTCTCGGTTCATCTTGTTTTACTTCTTTCCATCCAGCCATGCTTTCATAAAGCCTTTGAAAGTGCCCATCCAATTAAGGCAGGAAAATATTTTACATGTTCAGGAAGCACAGAGAACTCCATTAAGGAGAGACCCAAAGAAACCAACAACAATACACATCATAATTAAAATACCAAAGCTCAATGAAAAAGAGAAAATATTAAAAGCTGCTAGAAAAAAATAAAAAAAGACTATCACCTACAAAGGAGCCCCCATAAAGATGACTTCTGACTTCTCAGTGGAAACACTTGAGGCAAGAAGGGAATGGCAAGAAATATTCAAAGTAATGCAGAACAAGAACCTACAACCAAGACTACTTTATCCAGCAAGGTTATCATTTAAAATTGAAGGAGAAATAAAAAGGTTTACAGACAAAAAGAACAAAAAAACTCAAGGAATTCACTGCAACCAAACCAAGGCTGCAAGAAATGATAAGGGACATCTTGTAAACAGATCAAAGGAAAAATGAATATAGCAAAAGAGGAATATAGAGTGACGTCACGGAAATGGTGCCGTGAGCAGCGCGTCTGACAGATCTCCCCAAAATCACAACAAATTTATCAACTAGAAACAGAAAAATTTATCCTCAGAGCATCCCGGAGTTCCACACAAACTGAAAGCGAAAGGACTGTTATCACTTGAATCTGAGAGACGAGCGTGTGGAGGAAGCTAACTACTGCAGGAACGTTCATTCAAGCCGCGGAGGGAGCGCGCCTGTGTGCTATCAACAAGACCACCCTCAGATGCCAATAAGAAAGAGGAAATCGAATATTATGGATACAAAAGAAAGAGAGGTAACACAAATAGATGTGGGAAAATCTATGGAGAAAAGACTTAACATATTGGAAGCCTTGGAGCTAAATGACAGAGAATTTAAAATAGAAATCTTAAAAATACTCAGAGATATACAAGAAAACACAGAAAGGCAATTTAGGGAGATCAGAAAACAACTCAATGAACACAAAGAATATATTACCAAGGAAATTGAAACTATAAAAACAAATCAAACAGAAAAGAAAAACACAATTCATGAGCTGAAAAACAAGGTAACAAGCTTAGCTAACAGAACAGTCCAGATAGAAGATAGGATTAGTGAAATAGAAGACAAACAACTTGAGGCACAACAGAGAGAAGAAGAAAGAGACTCAAAAATAATAAAAAACGAGAAAACCCTACAGGAATTGTCTGACTCCATCAGAAAGAATAACATAAGAATAATAGGTATATCAGAGGGAGAAGAGAAAGAAAATGGAATGGAGAATATACTCAAACAAATAATAGACGAGAACTTCCCAAGCCTGTGGAAAGAACTAAAGCATCAAATTCAAGAAGCAAACAGAACACCAAGTTTTCTTAACCCCAAAAAACCCACTCCAAGGCACATCATAATAAAGATGACACAAACCAATGACAAAGAAAAAATTCTCAAGGCAGCCAGGGAAAAGAAGAGTACAACATATAAAGGAAGGCCTATTAGATTATCATCAGATTTCTCAGCAGAAACTCTACAAGCTAGAAGAGAGTGGACCCCAATATTTAAAGCCCTGAAAGAGAGGAACTTTCAGCCAAGAATACTATACCCATCAAAGCTATCCTTCAAGTACGAAGGAGATATAAAAACATTCACAAATACAGAAAAGATGAGAGAATTTATCAGCAGAAAGCCCCCACTCCAGGAAATACTAAAGGGGGTTTTCAACCAGATTCAAAGAACAAAAGAAAACAACACCACAAGTAACAGCTCCACCAAGAACACAATAAAACCAAACTTAAACTGTAACAACAAAGGAAAAAAAGGGGGGAGAGGATGGAGATTAACAGTAGCAAAGGACGATGAAGTGCAGAAATACTCATAAGATAGGGTACTACAATGAATATGGTAGGTACCCTTTTCATTACTTAATGGTAACCACCCTTGAAAAAACCACCACAAAAACACTTGACTTAAAAAAGGTAGCAACTGAGGAAAGAAGTATGGAACACAAACAAACAAAAAAAATGATAGAAAAACAAAAAAGAAGAATCAAACAAGATAAAAAATTAACAGAAAGCAATTTATAAAATGGCAGTAGGGAACCCACAAGTGTCAATAATTACACTAAATGTAAATGGATTGAACTTACCAATAAAAAGACACAGAGTAGCAGAATGGATTAAAAAAGAAAATCCAACTATATGCTGCCTACAAGAAACACATCTAAGCAACAAGGATAAAAACAAATTCAAAGTGAAAGGCTGGAAAACAATACTCCAAGCAAACAACACACAAAAAAAAGCAGGTGTAGCAATACTCATATCTAATAATGCTGACTACAAGACAGAAAAAGTACTCAGAGACAAAAATGGTCATTTCATAATGATTAAGGGAAAGTTGAATCAAGAAGACATAACAATCCTTAATATATATGCACCAAACCAAGGAGCACCAAAATATATAAGACAGCTACTTATTGACCTTAAAACAAAAACTAACAAAAATACAATCATACTTGGAGACCTCAATACACCGCTGACAGCTCTAGATTGGTCATCCAAACAGAGAATCAATAAAGATATAGTGGCCTTAAACGAAATACTAGAACACCTGGATATGATAGACATCTACAAGACACTTCATCCCAAAGCGACAGAGTATACATTTTTCTCTAGTGTACATGGAACATTCTCAAGAATTGACCATATGTTGGGCCACAAAGACAACATCAGCAAATTTAGAAAAATTAAAATTGTACCAAGCATATTTTCTGATCATAAAGCCTTGAAACTAGAATTCAACTGCAAAAAAGAGGGGGAAAAACCCACAAAAATGTGGAAACTAAACAACATACTTCTAAAAAATGAATGAGTCAAAGAAGAAATAAGCGCAGAGATCAAAAGATATATGCAGACAAATGAAAATGAAAATATGACATATCAGAATCTCTGGGATGCAGCAAAAACAGTAATAAGAGGAAAGTTCATATCACTTCAGGCCTATATGAACAAACAAGAGAGAGCCAAAGTAAACCACTTAACTTCACACCTTAAGGAACTAGAAAAAGAAGAACAAAGACAACCCAAAACCAGCCGAAGAAAGGAGATAATAAAAATCAGAGCAGAAATAAATGAAATAGAGAACAGAAAAACTATAGAAAAAATCAATAAAACAAGGAGCTGGTTCTTTAAAAAGATCAACAAAATTGACAAACGCTTGGCAAGACTCACCAAGGAAAAAGCCACAGGACTCAAATAAATAAAATCCAAAATGAAAGAGCAGATATCACCACAGACATCATAGATATACAAAGAATTATTGTAGAATACTATGAAAAATTATATGCCACCAAATACAAAAATCTAGAAGAAATGGATAAATTCCTAGAACAATACAACCTTCCTAGACTGAGTCATGAAGAAGCGGAAAGCTTAAACAGACCAATCAGCAGGGAGAAAATAGAAAAAACTATTAAAAACCTCCCCAAAAATAAAAGTCCAGGCCCAGACTGTTATACATATTAAAAAATAATACATCATGATCAAGTGGGATTCATCCCAGAATCTCAAGGATGGTTCAACATACGTAAAACGGTTAACGTAATACACCATATCAACAAAACAAAGAACAAAAACCACATGATCTTATCAATAGATGCAGAAAAGGCTTTTGATAAAATACAACACAATTTTATGTTTAAGACTCTCAACAAAATGGGTATAGAAGGAAAATATCTCAACATGATAAAGGCCATATATGATAAACCATCAGCCAACATCATATTAAATGGCATAAAACTGAGGACTTTCTACCTTAAATCAGGAATAAGACAGGGTTGTCCACTCTCCCCACTCTTATTTAACGTGGTGCTAGAAGTTCTGGCCAGAGCATTCAGACAAGACAAAGAAATAAAAGGCATCAATATCGGAAAAGAAGAAGTAAAGGTATCACTTTTTGCTGATGATATGATCCTATACATCGAAAACCCGAAGGACTCCACAAAAAGATTATTAGAAACAATAAACCAATACAGTAATGTCGCAGGATACAAAATTAACATACAAAAGTCCATAGCCTTTCTATATGCCAACAATGAAATATTAGAAAACGAACTCAAAAAAATAATCCCCTTCACGATTGCAACAAAAAAATAAAATACCTAGGAATAATCATAACAAATAAAGTAAAGGACCTATATAACTAAAACTACAAGGCATTATTAAGAGAAATAGAAAAAGACACAATGAGATGGAAAAATATTCCTTGTTCTTGGATAGGAAGAATAAATATAATTAAAATGGCCATATTACCCAAAGCAATATATAAATTTAATGCAATTCCCATCAAAATTCCTATGAGATTTTTTAAAGAAATGGAACAAAAAATCATCAGATTTATATGGAACTATAAAAAACCCCGAATAGCCAAAACAATCCTAAAGAAAAAGAATGAAGCTGGGGGCATTACAATACCTGACTTTAAACTATATTATAGGGCCACGATAATCAAAACAGCATGGTATTGGCAGAAAAATAGACACTCAGACCAATGGAACAGAATAGAAAGCCCAGAAATAAAACTACATATATATGGTCAAATAATCTTTGATAAAGGGGCCAACAACACACAATGGAGAAAAGAAAGCCTCTTCAACAAATGGTGTTGGGAAAACTGGAAAGCCACATGCAAAAGAATGAAACTCGGTCTGACCTGTGGTGGCGCAGGGGATAAGTCTCAACCTGGAAGTGCTGAGGTCGCCAGTTCGAAACCCTGGGCTTGCCTGGTCAAGGCACATATGGGAGTTGATGCTTCCTGCTCCTCCCCCCTTCTCTCTCTGTCCCTCTCTATCTCTCTCTCTCTCCTCTCTAAAAATGAATAAATAATAATAAAAAAAGAATGAAACTCGACTACAGCCTGTCCCCGTGTACTAAAATTAATTCAAAATGAATCAAAGACCTAAATATAAGACCTGAAACAATAAAGTACATAGAAGAAGACATAGGTACTAAAATCATGGACCTGGGTTTTAAAGAACATTTTATGAACTTGACTCCAATGGCAAGAGAAGTGAAGGCAAAGATAAATGAATGGGACTACATCAGAATAAAAAGTTTTTGCTCAGCAAGAGAAACTGATATCAAAATAAACAGACAGCCAACTAAATGGGAAATGATATTTTCAAACAACAGCTCAGATAAGGGCCTAATATCCAAAATTTACAAAGAACTCATAAAACTCAACAACAAACAAACAAACAATTTAATAAAACAATGGGAAGGGGACATGAACAGACACTTCTCCCAGAAGGAAATACAAATGGCCAACACATATATGAAAAGATGCTCAGCTTCATTAGTTATTAGAGAAATGCAAATCAAAACTACAATGAGATACCACCTCACCCCTGTTAGATTAGCTATTATTAACAAGACGGGTAATAGCAAATGTTGGAGAGGCTGCGGAGAAAAGGGAACTCTCATCCACTGTTGGTGGGACTGTAAAGTAGTACAACCATTATGGAGGAAAGTATGGTGGTTCCTCAAAAAACTGCAAATAGAACTACCTTATGACCGAGCAATCCCTCTACTAGGTATATACCCCCAAACCTCAGAAACATTGATACGTAAATACACATGTAGCCCCATGTTCATTGCAGCACTGTTCACAGTGGCCAAGACATGGAAACAACCAAAAAGCCCTGCAATAGAAGACTGGATAAAGAAGATGTGGCACATATACACTATGAAATACTACTCAGCCATAAGAAATGATGACATCAGATCATTTACAGCAAAATGGTGGGATCTTGATAACATTATACGGAGTGAAATAAGTAGATCAGAAAAAACCAAGAACTACATGATTCCATACATTGGTGGAACATAAAAACGAGACTAAGAGACATAGACAAGAGTGTGGTGGTTACCAGGGGTGGGGGGAGGGAGGACATGGGAGGGAGGGAGGGAGAGATTTAGGGGGAGGGGCACAGAGAACTAGATAGAGGGAGGAAGAGGACAATCTGACTTTGGGCGAGGGATATGCAAAATAATTTAATGACAAAATAAACTAGACATGTTTTCTTTGAATATATGTACCCTGATTTATTAATGTCATCCCATTATCATTAATAAAAATTTATTTAAAAAATTAAATATATAAATCAACTAAAAAAAAGAGGAATAATGTATTAAAGAAAAAAAAGGCAATAAACAATTACATATCAGTAATAACCTTAAATGTTAATGGATTAAATGATCATATCAAGAGACATAGAGTAGCTGCGTGGATAAGAAAACAGGACCCATACATATGCTCTCTATAAGAGACATACCTTAAATGAAAAGATGCACACAGACTGAAGATTAAAGGATGGAAAAAAATATTTCACTCAAATGGAAATGAAAAAATAGCTGGGGTAGCAATACTTATATCAGACAAAATGGACTTTAAAACAAAGACCATAGTTAGAGATAAAGAAGGTAACTACATAATGATAAAGGAAGCAATCCAAATGGAAGATATAACCATTATAAATATCTACGCATCTAATATAGGAGCAACTAAATATATAAAGCAGACTTTGATGGACTTAAAGGACGAGATCAACAGGAATACTATAATAGTAGGGGATTTCAATACGCAATTAACATCATTAGATAGATCCTCAAGAAAGAAACTTAACAAAGAAACAGCAGACTTAAAGGACATATTAGATCAACTCGATTTAATAGATATTTTCAGAACCTTTCATGCTAAAACAGCAGAATATACATTCTTTTCAAGCACTCATGGTACATTCTCTAGAATAGACCACATGTTAGGACACAAAAGCGGTCTCAACTAATTTAAGAAGATTGAAATTATATCGAGCACTTTCTCTTATCACATTAAACTAGAAATCAACCACAATAGAAAAATTGAAAAACATTCAAACACTTGGAAACTAAATAGAACGTTATTAAATAATGAATGGGTTAACATTGAGATCAAAGGAGAAATTAAAAAGTTCCTAGAAACAAATGAAAATGAGCATACATCAACTCAAAATTTCTGGGACACAGCAAAAGCAGTCCTGAGAGGGAAGCCTATAGCATTACTGGCATACCTCAAGAAGCTAAAAAAGCTCAAATAAACAGCTTAACCCTGCATCTAAAAGAACTAGAAAAAGAACAGCAAGTAAAGCCCAGAGCTAGTAGAAGGAAGGAAATAATAAATATCAGAACAGAAATAAATCACATATAGGCTAAACAAACAATACAGAGGAGCAATGAAACCAGGAGCTGGTTCTTTGAATAGATAAACAAGATTGATGAACCTTTAATGAGACTCAACAAGAAAAAAAGAGAGAGGACTCAAATAAAAAAAATTAGAAACGAGAGTGGAGAAATAACAATGGACACAACAGAAATACAAAATATTGTAAGAAAATACTATGAAGAACTGTACGCCAAAAAACCAGACAACCTAGATGAAATGGACAAATTCCTTGAATCATATAATCTTCCAAAAATCAATCTGGAAGAATCAGAAAACCTAAACAGACCAATTACAACAAATGAGATTTAAACAACTATCAAAAAACTCCCAAAAAAGAAAAGTCCTGGGCCTGATGGTTTCACAAGTGAATTCTACCAAATATTCAAAGAAGAACTAACTACTATCCTTCTCAAACTATTTCAAAAAATTCAAGAGGAAGGAAGACTTCCAAACTCCTTTTATGAGGCGAGCATAATTCTGATTCCAAAACCAGGCAAAGACAACACACACAAAAGAAATTATAGGCCAATATTCCTGATGAACTTAGATGCAAAAATCCTCAAAAAAAATATTAGCAAACTGAATCCAGCAATATATGAAAAAAATCATACACCATGATCAAGTGGGATTTATTCATGGGAGGCAAGGCTGGTACAATATTTGCAAATCAATTAATGTGACTCATTACATAAAAGAAAGGAGAAAAACCACATGATAATTTCAATAGATGCAGAAAAAGCATTTGATAAAGTCCAGCACCCATTCGTGATCAAAACTCTCAGGAAAGTAGAAATACAGGGAACATACCTCAAGATGATAAAGGCCATCTATGACAAACCCACAGCCAACATCATATTCAATGGGCAACAATGAAAAGCAATCCCCTTAAGATCAGGAACAAGGCAGGGGTGCCCCCATTCACCACTCTTATTCAACATAGTTCTGGAAGTCCAAGCCACAGCAATCAGAAAAGAAAAAGAAAGAAAAGGCATCCAAATTGGAAAAGAAGAAGTAAAAGTATCATTATTTGCCGATGACATGATATTGTATATAGAAAACTTTAAAGTCTCAGTCAAAAATCTACTAGACCTGATAAATAAATTCGGCAACGTGGCAGAATATAAAATTAATACTCAGAAATCAGAGGCATTTTTATACACTAATAATGAACTGTCAGAAAGTGAAATCAAGGAATCAATCGCCTTTATCATTGCAACCAAAAAAATAAAGTACCTAGGAATAAATCTAACCAAGGAGATTAAAGTCTTGTACTCAGAAAATTATAAAACCTTGATAAAAGAAATCAGGGAAGATACGAATAAGTGGAAGCATATACAGTGCTCATGGTTAGGAAGAATAAACATCATTAAAATGTCTATATTACCGAAAGCAATTTACAAATTCAATGCAATACCGATTAAAATACCAATGACTTACTTCAAAGATATAGAAAACATATTCCAAAAATTTATATGGAACCAAAAGAGAACACGAATAGCCTCAGCAACCTTGAAAAGGAAGAATAAAGCGGGAGGGATCAAACGTCCGGATATTAAGTTATATTATAAGGCCATTGTACTCAAAACAGCATGGTACTGGCATAAGAACAGGCACATAGATCAATGGAACAGAACAGAGAACCCACAAATAAGCCCACAGCTCTATGGACAAGTGATATTTGACAAAGGAGGTAAGGAAATACAATGGAATAAATACAGCCTCTTCAACAAATGGTGTTGGGAAAATTGGACAGCTACCTGCAAAAAAATGAAACTAGACCACCAACTTACACCACTCACAAAAATAAACTCAAAATGGATAAAAGACTTAAATGTAAGCCGTGAAACCATAAGCATCTTAGAAGAAAACATAGGCAGTAAGCTCTCTGACATCTCTCGCAGCAATATATTTGCTTATTTGTCTCCACAGGCAAGAGAAATAAAATACAGGATAAACAAATGGGACTTTATCAACTAAAAAGCTTCTGCACAGCTAAAGACAATAAGAACAGAATAAAAAGGCAAACTACACAATGGGAGAATATATTTGACATTGCGTATGATAACGGGTTAATAACCAAAATTTATGAAGATCTTGTAAAACTTAGTACCAGGAAGACAAGAAATCCAATCCAAAAATGGGCAAAAGAAATGAATAGACACTTCTCCAAAGAGGACACACAGATGGCCAAAAGGCATATGAAAAAATGTTCAACATCACTAATGATTAGAGAAATGCAAATTAAAACCACAATGAGATATCACCTCACACCAATCAGAATGGTGCTCATCAATAAAACAACACAGAATAAGTGCTGGCGAAGATGTGGAGAAAAGAAAACCCTCCTGCACTGCTGGTGGGAATGCAGACTGGTGCAGCCCCTGTGGAAAACAGTATGGAGATTCCTCAAGAAATTAAAAATCAAACTGCCTTTTGACCCAGCTATACCACTGTTAGGAATATACCCCAAGAACACCATAGCAGTGTTTGAAAAGAAAAAATGCACCCCCATGTTTATGGCAGCATTGTTCACAACAGCAAAGATGTGGAAACAGCCCAAGTGTCCATCAGAGGACGAGTGGATTAAAAAGCTTTGGTATATATATACTATGGAATACTACTCAGCCATAAGAAATGATGACATAGGATCTTTTACAACAACATGGATGTGACTTGATAACATTATACTGAGAGAAAGAAGTAAGTCAGAAAAAACTAAGAACTATATGATTCCATACATAGCTGGGACATAAAGATGAGATGCAGAGACATGGACAACAGTGTTGGGGTTACAGGGTGGGTGGAGGAGAAGGAGGGGTTTGGGGGAGGGGAGGGGCACAAAGATCATGGCTTTTCAGCATTTGCCATATCCCCCCCTTAATCTATAGACAGACAGCAAATATTTACTTATGGTGTTTCCAGTATAAAGACTGCTGTCTTAGGGATAAATGCTGATGAACTATTTCAGCAGTTCCTCCTTCTTCAAAGACTTATATGTCAACATAAAGCTCCATGTTTCATAGGACATATTCAAACTCACTCCATGCTCCCAGGAGTTTAGCAAAAAGGAATGCCCCTTTTATTTTTCTCTCTCTCTTTTTTTTGCTGTTGTATTTTTTCTTTTATTTATTTATTTTTTGTATTTTTCTGAAGATGGAAATGGGGAGGCAGTCAGACAGACTCCCGCATGTGCCTGACCGGGATCCACCTGGCATACCAACCGGGTGGCAATGCTCTGCCCATCTGGGGTGTTGCTCTGTTGCAACCAGAGCCATTATAGCACCTGAGGCAGAGGCCATGGGGCCATCCTTAGTGCCCGGGGTGGCTTTTCTCTGGTGGAGCCTTGGCTGCAGGAGGGGAAGAGAGAGACAGAGAGGAAGGAGAAGGGGGGTGGGGAAGTAGATGGGCACTTCTTCTGTGTGCTCTGACTGGGAATTGAACCCAGGAATCTCGCACACCTGGCCAATGCTCTACCACTGGCCCAACCAGCCAGGGCTTAAGAATGCCCTTGTTGAGCATGCTACCCTCAAAAAAATTATTTGGAGCAACCATGACAGACCGAGCAAGTCAGTCTCATACTATTCATCACCAGAACGCTGCAGCCCTGTGTAAAACAGTTTCAACTTTCTCGGAAAGCAGCACGGCAGATTGGGAAATCCTGTCCAAGGGGTCCTATACTGCCCCTTCATTTGGAGTTAACACTCAAGGACCCCTACCAGGACAACTTTGGCAGATGGATGTTACTCATATACCTTCATTTGGCAAACAGTCGTATGTCCACATTACAGTGGATACATATTCCGGATCTATAGTAACCTCTGTCAGAACAGGAGAGGCTGCTAAGCATGTTATAGCTCTTTGTCTGTATGCATTGTTCTATTATTGGATTTCCTAAACTGGCTAAACTGAAAATTCTCCTTCATATGGAGCAAAAGCATTTACTGTATTTTGTCATGCTTACAATCTTTAAAGTTAAGGTATTAATTATTAAAGTGTATTCAGCAAATATTTTAAGGTCAATTTAAAAAAAATTTAAAAGGGGGTAGGTGGTCATATCCTGGAACTCATAGAGTCTACCATATCATACTTCTTACTTAAAAAAAATTACATTTCTTTTGAATGCTGATGAACAGGAGACACCAAATATTTTTCACCTGCAAACTACTACCTTCTTTATTAGATTCAGCTAATAACACTGTTTTGTCTTTTTTCCAAATAGCTCCAGATATATGGAAAAGATTTATATAGGTGGATGGGGATCCTCAAACCCCTCAGCGAGATCTTCTGGGCATGGCTTTTATGATACCTAGAGGCAGAAAAAGCACAATAGAGATCAGGGGAACTACCAGCTTTTAGGATACACCCTTAAAGGCTCCAATGCCCCAAAGGGGTCTCACAGGATGCCATCTGGTTCCTGCTTCAAGTTGGAAAGGAAGGTCATTGAGCTAAAGCCTGCCAGGCTTACATGCCTCTGCTGTGAGGAAACAGGGATACTGAAAGGTAGGCTTCCCCCTCTCTCCTCTAAGGGAGGGTACAGTCTCTTCCAGCCCTGCTCCAGTCACCTATGACCTAACCTTCGCCCAGAATGCTGGGGTTTGCCACTAAAGGCTGAAGATGCCCAGGGCCGTCGGCCCTAGCTATGACACTGTGGATGAGCCTAGGGTATTTCTTCCAAGAAGCAGGTAAACTGATCTCATTTGCACAAGGGCCACTTAACTATATTTTGCCTGAAGAGTCAGGTTTTTTATTCTTCCCTCAAAGATCTCTGTTGTGGGTGTTGATACTCCTATTTTCTGCTGCTTTGCTTAATATATAGTGTTTCCTTTATCCCTCCTACCTCAATGCCCCACTCATATTTCAGGCTGGAACCTACTCCTAATTTAGAGCTCTCTTTCCCCCTTTTGCCAACTTCTATTATAAATCTACCTTTGCCACCCAGCTTAGTGTATCCCAAGTTCTCTTTACCACACCACAGTCAGAGAGCTCCAGGGAAAAGCAACCTGGTCTCATCTCTCCAGGCAGAGGAGAACAGAAGCTCCATATCCATGCATGCTGCAAATGGCTTTTCCAGTCTACTTGAATCATTACCATCTAAAAGCAGCTGTCATTGGGTCTTGGACATGAGCTGTAAAGCACAGAATGGTGACAACAATTCCAGTGTCATGAGGACTTTTCCTGGATGTGGACTTTTCCTGGACTCCTGCTCCCTTTGACAGCTCCAAACAGATTGAACTGTGGTTGGGTTGCATTTTTCAGGAATTTGGCATGGTGTTGAGGCCAACTTGGACTTGGTGAACATGTTAAGGACACAACTATTTTATGGATTCTTGCTTTATTGGTCAAGAGTTTGCTTAAAGGATTTTAATCACTGTAAAAAAATAGAAGACTGGATAAAGAAGATGGGCACATATACACCATGGTATACTATTCAGCTAGAAGAAATGATGACATTGGATCACTTACAGCAGAATGGTGGAATCTTGATAACATTATGCAGAGTGAAATAAGTAAAAGAAAAAAATACAAGAACTACAGGATTCCATACATTGGTGGGACATAAAAACGAGACTAAGAGACATGCACAAAAGTGAGGTGGTTACGGGGGGTGGGGGATGGGGAGGAGGGAGAGAGTGAGGGTGAGGGGTACAAAGAAAACTGGATAGAGGTTGATGGAGGATGATCTCTCTTTGGGTGACGGGTATGCAACAGAACTAACGGACAAGATAACCTGGAAATGTTTTCTATGCATATAAATATGTACCCTAATTTATTGATGTCACCACATTAAATTTAAAATTTATTTATAAAAAAAATAAAAATAAAAAATAAAATAATCATAAGTTTAACAAGCACTGAATTTGGTAGTGCAATATCTTTGGTGTCAGTTATGATTTATTGTGGTGAGGTTCAGTATATCAGTTTCTCAGAAGGCAGAGCTGAGACATCAGAACAGCAATGCGTGTTGTCAGGTATAAAACTGAGAAAATATAGAAGTTATGAAACAAAGATATTGGGAGGTGTTCTGTGAGCAAAAGAACCTAACTTGTATGTGGTGACCAATGCTCAGATAAATTCTGATGTCCAAAGTTTAGGAGGTCTCTCAGTTTGGACTGCTGCCAGGACACAAGAGAAAGTGAATGTTAGGAAAGAGGTCACTTCTTGCTAAACAATTAGAAATAGTGTTTTTGCCCCTGAATTTCAAGAGCAAAGTAAAGTCTTCTGGTGTTGTCACCACGGCAGACTAGATTATCATTTCATTTTTTAATTGCCTCTGGCTTTCTCTAGAAATTTTTTTTCCCCAAAAGACAATGGCTATCTCTCACCAGAGAGCTCAGTAGTTAAAGCATCACACCCATACACTAATGTTACCTAATGTTATAGGTTTCCTCCTGGGTCAAGGCACATACAGATAAAGATTGATGTTTCTGATTATCTGTCTGTCTTTTACCCCCTTTATCCTGTCTCTAACATGAATAAATAAATAAAAGAAAAAATGACAATGGCTTTTGTGCTGTTGATTTTGCACCTTAAATTGCATAGAAGAATGAATGAATTATGTTTTTCAAAATCTCACCCCAAGAGGAAATAAATGGTAAGGTTGTAAAGTACCATATTTCCCCATGTATAAAAAGCCTCCCTGTATAGGACGCATCTTAAATTGGGGGCAAAATTTTGAGAAAATGATAACAAATGCGAATAAACTAGAAGTGCAAGTAAAAAATACTGCAACGACTGTATAAGACGCACCCAGTTTTCTTACCCCACATTTTAAGAAAAAGATGAGTATTATACATGAGGTAATATGATATACACCCTACAAAAGTCTCTGTGAACATTTCTTTTATTCCTTATTTTTTTTACAGAGAGAAGGAGAGAGTCAGAGAGAGGGATATATAGGGACAGACAGTCAAAAATGGAGGGAGATTTTATTATGTGCCAGGTCACAGATCAATCACCAGTTTTTCGTTGTGACCCCTTACGTGTTCATTGACTCCTGTCTCATATGTGCCTGGACCAGGGAGCTACAGCTAATCCAGAGATTGCTTGCTCGAGCAAGCGACCTTGGGATAAAGCTGGTGAGCTTTGTTCAAACCACATGAGCCCACGCTCAAGCTGGCGCCATTGAGATCACAAACCTCGGTCCTCCGCATTCAAGTCAACTGCTCTAACCACTGTACAATGACCTGCTCAGGCTGAGAACATTTTTTTCAATTACTTTCTCTGGATTTTATTTAGTATCCTGGTTCTTAGTATGATTGGAAAGGCTGTGTATTTTGAGGTTTTCTTGCCTAAAAATATATTCATCACTACATTTTTGCATAGGTTTCCTTATGTAGTTTTTATTTTCATTAATTTTAAGGTATTTTGCAACTTGAATTGTGATTTTGTTGGGGGTGTAATTTAGGAGTGAATTTCCTTATGTTCAAAAAAATGGATTTTTAGTTAATTTCTATGATTGTTCACGATATTAAGTGTAATGACAACAAAAAAAACATGCTTTCTATCATTTCTAAGGTTAGACGTAGTTGAAACTTGCTTGAAAGAACATACAGGATTATCTGTGATAAATGTTTTCTTAGTGTACTTCCCTGCTGCCACCTCATGTGCACTTGGGGAATAACAGCTCAGATCAGTTGACTTGGAAAAATACATCAGTTTGGTGTTGTGCATTATCTAACAATGTTGAATCCAAGGCTCAGTTTGGTGTTGTGCATTATCTAACAATGTTGAATCCAAGGCTATATAAAAGAAACTTTTATAACTTGTAAATATAAAGAATTTCTACTTACTGCTTGCTACTTCTTTCAACGTTAATTGTAGTGAAAGCCAGAGATATACTTGGTATCATTTCCATCCTTTGAATTTGGCTGGAACTTGCTCCATAGCACGTACATTAATGGTATCTGTTACATGTGCTTCTCTGTTGCCACCTCGTGTGCATCTTGGGAATCACGCCTCAGTACAAGTCCAAAGGAATAGTTTGGTTGAGAGCATTGTCTATAAATGTTGATTCCAATTTGTTGTATTTGTATAGTTTTTGGTATCCTTATTGGTTTGTTTTCTGAAAATCTCTCGGTTCATCTTGTTTTACTTCTTTCCTTCCAGCCATGCTTTTATATAGCCTTTGAAAGTGCCCATCATATACCAGGCACTGTGCAAGAAACTCATGTCTCTGCACTCAGTGACTTCCCATTCTACTCTTTTAACTTTTGTCTTTTGAACTTCTTTTATATAAATCTACTTCGTGTATTGTAAAATAGGATGTGCTTTTATTTGACTAGTACGTTGAATTTTAACAGCTTTTTTATTATGAAAAAGGTATTCTTATTGCAGAAGTGCAAGAAAAATGATCTCAAAAAAAAGAGCAACAAATTTTCATACAGATATATCTACTGTTAATATTAAGACATTTTCTTTCCATATTCTTTGTGTACTTATTTTATTTCTCTTTGTATGTATACTAAGGTACATTGGGTGTGTGTACATCTGTGTGCATAGCTGTGCACTGCACATGAGCATATCTCTCTGTCTCCGCACTGTCTGTCATTTGTGGATATCTGTGTATGTATGCAAATGACTAAATATTAATTCATTCAGGAAACACTTATTGTATTTTTATTATGTGCAACGCACTGTGCTTGACATTGGTTGCCTATAGTGAATGAGTCAGACTCACTTTCAGTCTTTATGAATACTATGCTGTCATGGGGTAGAAAGAAAGAAAAAATATACATAAATAAAATAATCGTAAGTTGAACAAGCACTGCATTTGGTAGTGCAATATCTTTGGTGTCAGTTATGATTTATTCTGGTGAGGTTCAGTATATCAGTTTCTCAGAAGGCGGAGCAGAGACATAAGTTTCGGTTTTGGAACAAGGCGTATTCTCAGGTATAAAACTGAGAAAATATAGATGTTATGAAACAAAGACCCTGGGAGGTGACCCTAGCTTGTATGTGGTGAACAATGCTCAGATTAATTCTGATGTCCAAAACTTAGGAGGTCTGTCAGTCTGGACAGCTTCCAGGGAACAAGAGACAGTGCTTTTTAGGAAAGGGGTCACTTTGTGCTAAACAATTAGAAATAGTGATTATGCCCCTGAATTTCAAGAACAAAGAAAAGTTTTCTGGTGTTGTCACCACAGCAGACTAGATTATAATTTAATTTTTTTGATTACCACTGATTTCTCTAGTGAATTTTTGCCCAAAAGGCAATGCCTTGCTCTAAACAGAGAGCTCAGTAGTTTAAGCATTATACCCATATGCTAATATCATAGGTTTGCTCCTGGGTCAAGGCACATACAGAAACATATTGATGTTTTTGACTATCTATCTGTATTTTCCCCCCTTTATCCTGCCTATAATAAGAATAAATAAATAAAAGAAAAAATTACATTGGCTTTTTTGTTGTTTTCGCAGCTTAAATTGCATAGAAGAGTGAATTATGTTTTTTAAAATCTCACCCCAAGAGGAAATAAATGGTAAGTTTGTAAAGTACCATATTTCTCCAAGTATAAGAAACCTCCCTGTATAACATGCACCTTAATTTGGGGGCATATATTTTGAGAAAATGATACCAAGTGCGAATAAATGGGAAATGCAAGTAAAAAATGCTGCAACGACTGCAGAAGACGCACCCAGTTTTCTAACCCCCTGTTTTCAAAAAAGATGTCTTATACATGGGAAAATATGGAATTCACCCTCCAAAATGTCTCTATGAACATTTCTTTTTGTCTTTTTTATTTTTACAGAGACAGGAAGAGAGTCAGAGAGAGGGATAGATAGGGACAGACAGACAAAAATGGAGAGAGTTTTTATTATGTGCCAGGTCACAGATCAATCATCAGTTTTTCGTTGTGACCCCTTACATGTTCATTGACTCGTGTCTCATATGTGCCTTGACCAAAGGGCTACAGCTGATTGAGTGACCGCTTGGTCGAGCCAGCGACCTTGGGCTCAAGCAGGTGAGATTTGCTCAAACCACATGAGCCCACGCTCAAGCTGGCGCCATTGGGATCTCAAACCTGGGTCCACCACATTCCAGTCAACTGCTCTATCCACTGCGCAATCGCCTGCTCAGGCTGTGAACATTTTTTTGTTTTACTTTCTCTGGATTTTATTTAGTATCCTCGTTCTTAGTATGGTTGGAAAGGCTGTGTATTTTAAGGTTTTCATGCCCTAAAATATATTCATCACTACATTTTTGCATAGGTTTCCTTTTGTAGATTTTATTTACATTAATTTTAAGGTATTTTCAACTTGAATTCTGATTTTGAGGGGAGGGGTTTATTAGGAATCAATGTCCTTACCTTTAAAAAAGAGATTTTTAGTTAATTTCTATTACTGTTTACTATATTAACTGTAATGACAACAAGAAACATGCTTTATATCATTTCTAAGGTCAGAGGTAGTTGAAAATTGCTTGAAAGCACATACAGGATTATCTGTGGTAAATGTTTTCCAAGTGCGCCTTTTTTCTGCCACATCCTGTGCACCTTGAAATTAACAGCTCAGGTCTGTTCACCTGGAAAAACACATCAGGTGGATGTTGTGCGTTATCTATCAATGTTGAATCCAAGGCTATCTAAAAGTAAGTTTTATAACTTGTAAATATAAGGAATTTCTAGTTACTGCTTGCTACTTCTTTCAATGTTAATTGTAGTGAAAGCAGAGATGTACTTGGTATTATTTCCATCCTCTGAAGTTAGCTGGAACTTGCTCCATAGCATATATAATAATGGTTTCTGTTACATGTGCTTCTCTGCTGCCACCTCGTGTGCATATTTGAAATCATGCCTCAGTAAATTTCCAAGGGAATAATTTGGTAGAGAGCATTGGCTATAATCATTGATTCCAATTTGCCATTTCTGTAAAGTTTTTGTGTATCCTTAGTGGATTGTTTTCTGAAAATCTCTCGGTTCATCTTGTTTTTCTTCTTTCCTTCCAGCCATGCTTTCATAAAGCCTTTGAACGTGCCCATCATATACCAGGCACTGTGCTAGGAACTCATGACCCTGCACTCAATGACTTCCCATTCTACTCTTTTGACTTTTGTCTTTTGAACTTCATTTATATAAATCTACTTCGTGAATTATAAAATAGGATGTGCTTTGATTTTACAAGTATGTTGAATTTTAACAGCTTTTTTATTATATAAAAGTATTCTTATAGCAAAAGTGCATGAAAAATGATCTAAACAACAACAACAACAACAGATTTTTCTACAGATATATCTACTGTTAATATTAGGACATTTTCTTTCCATATTCTTTTTGTACCGATTATATTTCTCTATGTATATATACTCAGGTTCATTGGGTGTGTGTACATCTGTGTGCAAAGATGTGCATTGCACATGAGCATATCTCTCTGTGTCAACAGTGTCTGTCATTTGTGGATATCTGTGTATGTATGCAAATGACTATTTATTCATTCATTTTGAAAGCACTTATTTTTTTTATGTGTCAGGCACTGTGCTCGACACTGGTTGCCTATAGTGATTGAGACAGACTCACTTTCTGTCTTTATGAATACTACAATCTCATGGGGTAGACAGAAAGAAAAAATATACATAAATAAAATAAATGTAAGTTTAATAAGCACTGAATTTGGTAGTGCAATATCTTTGGGGTCAGTTATGATTTATTGTGGTGAGTTTCAGTATATCAGTTTCACAAAAGGCAGAGCTGAGATATAAGTCTCAGTCTTACAGCAATGTGTGTTCTCAGGTGTAAAACTAAGAAAATATAAAAGTTATAAAACAAAGGCTCTGGGAGGTGTTCTGTGAGCAAAAGAACCTAGCTTGTACGTGCTGACCAATGCTCAGATAAATTCTGATGTTCAAATCTTAGGGCGTCTCTCAGTCTAGACTTCTTTTACTGCACAATAGAAAGTGCATGTTAGGAAAGAGGTCACTTCATGCTAAACAATTAGAAATAGTGATTATTCCCCTGAATTTCAAGAGCAAATAAAAGTCTTCTGGTGTTTTCACCACAGCAGACTAGATTATCATTTTATTTTCTAATTACCTCTGTTTTTTTTTAGTAAAGTTTTTCCACAAAAGACAATGGCTTGGTCTCACCTGAGAGCTCAGTAGGTAAAGCATCACACCCATGTGCTAATTTCATAAGTTTGGTCCTCGGTCAAGGCACATACAGAAACAGATTGATGTTTCTGATTATCTGTATGTCTTTTGTCCCTTTCTCCTGCTTCTACCTGGAATAAATAAATGAATAAAAAAATGACAATGGCTTTTTCATTGTTGTTTTTGCAGCTTAAATTGCATAGAAGAATGAATTTTGTTTTTCAAAATCTCATCCCAGGCCTGGCCTGTTGGCTCAGCGTTAGAGCGTTGACCTGGCATGCAGGGAACCCGGGTTTGATTTCCAGCCAGAGCACATAGAGGAAGCGCCCATTTGCTTGTCCATCCCCCCTCCTTCCTCTCTGTCTCTCTCATCCCCTCCCGCAGCCAAGGCTCCATTGGTGCAAAGATGGCCCGACGCTGGGGATGGCTCCTTGGCCTCTGCACAAGGGGTTAGTGTGGCTCTGTTCATGGCAGAGCGACGCCCAATAGGGGAAGAGCATCGCTCCTTGGTGGGCAGAGCGTCACCCCTGGTGGGCGTGCCAGGTGGATCCCCGTGGGGCGCATGCCTGAGTCTGTCTGACTGTCTCTCCCAGTTTCCATCTTCAGAAAAATACAAAAAAAAAAGAAATCTCACCCCAAGAGGAAATAAATGGTAAGTTTGTAAAGTACCATATTTCCCCATGTATAACAATCCTCCCTGTATAAGATGCAACTTAATTTGGGGGCACATATTTTGAGAAAATGATACCAAATGGGAATAAATGGAAAAAGCAAGTAAAAAATATTGCAACGACTGTATAAAACGCACCCAGTTTTCTAACCCCACATTTTTCAAAAAAGATGAGCCTTATACTTGGAAAAATATGTTATACACCTTCCAAATGTCTCTGTGATCATTTCTTTTCTTTTCTTTTCTTATTTTTTTTACAGATGTAAGGAGAGAGTCAGAGAGCGGGCTAGATAAGGACAGACAGACAGAAATTGAGAGAGTTTTTATTATGTGCCAGGTCACAGATCAATCATCAGTTTTTCGTTGTGATCCCATTCATGTTCATTGAACCCAGACTCATATGTGCCTTGCCCAGGGGACTACAGCTGATCGAGTGACCGCTTGCTCGAGCCACTGACGTTGGGCTCAAGCTGGTGAGCTTTGCTCAAACCACATGAGCCCACGCTCAAGCTGGCGCTCTTGAAATCTCAAACCTGGGTCTTTGCATTCCAGTAAACTGCTCTAACCACTGTGCAATTGCCTGCTCAGGCTGTGAACATTTCTTTTTTTTACTTTCTCTGGATTTTATTTAGTATCCTGGTTCTTAGTATGGTTGAAAAGGCTGTGTATTTTAAGGTTTTCTTGCCCTAAATTATATTCATCACTATATATTTTGCATAGGTTTCCTTATGTAATTTTTATTTCCATTAATTTTAAGGTATTTTGCAACTTGAGTTGTGATTCTGAGGGGGGAGTTATTTAGGAGTGGATTTACTTACCTTCAAAAAAGGGATTTTAGGATACATATATTCAAAGATAACAAGTCCAGGTTATCTTGTCGTTCAATTATGTTGCATACCCACCACCCAAAGTCAGATTGTCCTCTGTCACCTTCTATCTTGTTTTCTTTGTGCCCCTCCCCACCCCCTATCCCTCTCCCATTCCCCCCTCCCCCCCGTAACCACCACACTCTTATAAATGTCTCTTAGTTTCACTATTATGTCCCACCTACGTATGGAATAATACAGTTCCTGTTTTTTTCTGATTTACTTATTTCGCTTCGTATCATGTTATCAAGATCCCACCATTTTGCTGTAAATGTTCCGATGTCATCATTTCTTATGGCTGAGTAGTATTCCATAGTGTATATGTGCCACATCTTCTTTATCCAGTCATCTATTGATGGGCTTTTTGGTTGTTTCCATGTCCTGGCCACTGTGAACAATGCTGCAATAAACATGGGGCTGCATGTGTCTTTACGTATCAATGTTTCTGAGTTTTTGGGATATATACCCAGTAGAGGGATTGCTGGGTCATAAGGTAGTTCTATTTTCAGTTTTTTGAGGAACCACCATACTTTCTTCCATAATGGTTTTACTACTTTACATTCCCACCAACAGTGTATGAGGGTTCCTTTTTCTCCACAGAGTCTCCAACATTTGCTGTTACCTGACTTGCTAATAACAGCTAATCGAACAGGTGTGTGGTGGTATCTCATTGCCGTTTTGATTTGCATATCTCTAATAGCTAAAGAAGATGAGCATCTTTTCATATATCTGTTGGCCATTTGTATTTCTTCCTGGGAGAAGTGTCTATTCATATCTTCTTCCCATTTTTTTATTGGATTGTTTGTTTGTTTGTTGTTGAGTTTTATGAGTTCTTTGTATATTTTGGATATTAGGCCCTTATCTGAGCTGTTGTTTGAAAATATCATTTCCCATTTAGTTGGCTTTCTGTTTATTTTGTTATCAGTTTCTCTTGCTGAGCAAAAACTTCTTAGTCTGATGTAGTCCCATTCATTAATTTTTGCCTTCACTTCTCTTGCCTGTGGAGTCAAATTCATAAAATGCTCTTTAAAACCCAGGTCCATGAGTTGAGTACCTATGTCTTCTTCTATGTACTTAATTGTTTCAGGTCTTATGTTTAGATCTTTGATCCATTTTGAGTTAATTTTTGTACAGGGGGAGAGACTGTAGTCCAGTTTCATTCTTTTGCATGTGGCTTTCCAGTTTTCCCAGCACCATTTATTGAAGAGGCTTTCTTTTCTCCATTGTGTGTTGTTGGCCCCTTTATCAAAAATTATTTGACTATATATATGTGGTTTTATTTCTGGACTTTCTATTCTGTTCCATTGGTCTGAGTGTCTATTTTTCTGCCAATACCATGCTGTTTTGATTGTCGTGGCCCTATAATAGAGTTTGAAGTCAGGTATTGAAATGCCTCCAGCTTCATTCTTTTTCTTTAGGATTGCTTTGGCTATTCGGGGTTTTTTATAGTTCCATATAAATCTGATGATTTTTAGTTAATTTCTATTGCAGTTTATGATATTAAATGTAATGACAACAAAAAACATGCTTTATATCATTTCCAAGGTTAGAGGTAGTTGAAACTTGTTTGAAAAAACACACAGAATTATCTGTGGTAAATGTCTTCCAAGTGCGCTTCCTTCTGCCACCTCATGTGCACCTCGGGAATAACAGCTCAGATCAGTTCACCTGGAAAAATAGATCAGTTGGGTGTTGTGCGTTATCTATCAATGTTGAATCCAAGACTATGTAAAAGAAATATTTATACCTTGTAAATATAAGGTATTTCTAGTTACTGCTTGCTACTTCTCTCAACGTTAATTACAGTGAAAGGAAGAGATATACTTGGTATCAGTCCCATCCTCTCAAGTTGGCTGGAACTTGCTCCATAGCACATACAATAATGTTTTCTGTTACATGTGCTTCTTTACTGCCACCTCTTGTGCATCTTGGGAATCATGCCTCAGTACAGGCCCAAAGGAATAGTTTGGTAGAGAGCATTGTTTATAAATGTTGATTCCAGTTTGCTGTTTTTATAAAGATTATGTGTATCCTTAATGGTTTGTTTTATGAAAATCTCTCGGTTTATCTTGTTTTCTTCTTTCCTTCCAGCCATGCTTTCATAAAGCCTTTGAAAGTGCCCATCATATACCAGGCACTGTGCTAGGAACTCCTGTCCCTGCACTCAATGACTTCCCATTCTACTCTTTTAACTTTTGTCTTTTGAAATTTTTTTTATATAAATCTACTTTGTGAATTGTAAAATAGGATGTGCTTTGATTTTACAAGTATGTTGAGTTTTAACAGCTTTGTTTCAATAGTTTCTGTCATTTTTGGATACCTATGTATGTATGCAAATGACTATTTATTCACTCTTTCAGTAAAAACTTATTGTATTTATATTATATGCAAGGCATTGTGCTCCACACTAGTTTCCTATAGTGCATGTGACAGACTCACTTTCTGTCTTTATGGATATTACATTGTCATGGAGTAGACAGAGGAAGGAAAAATATACAGAGAAAATTATAAATTGTGACAAACACTGGATTTGGTAGTGCAATACTTTTGGTCCCAGTTGTGATTGATCGTGACAAGGTTAAGTATATCAGTTTCACAGAAGGCAGAGCTGAGACATGAGTCTCAGTTCTTCAGTTATGCTTGATCTCAGCTATAAAACTGAGAAAATTTACAAGTGATGAAGCAGAGACACTGGGAGATGTTCTGTGACCAAAAGAACCTAACTTGTAAGTGCTGACCCTGGCTCAGATAAATTCTGAAAACCAAAGCTTAGTAGGTTTCTAAGTCTGGACTGCTGCCACGGCACAAGAAAAAGTCCATGTTAGGAAAGGTGTCAATTCGTGCTCAACAATCAGAAATACTGTTTATGCCCATGAATGTCAACAGCATAGAAAAGTCTACTGGTGCTGTCACCACCGCAGACTAGAATATTATTTTATTTTTTAAATGCCTCAGGTTTTCTCTAGTAATTTTGTCCCCCAAGAGACAATGGCTTGCTTACACCAGAGCTCAGTAGTTAGAGCATCACACACATACTGTAATATTATTGGTTTGGTCCTGGTTCAAGGCATATAGAAAAACAGATTGATGTTTCTGACTATCTGTCTGTCTTTTTTTCCCACTTCCTCCTTCTAACATTAATAATTAAATAAAATAAAAATGACAATGGCTATTTTTTTTTTTGCAGCTTAAATTGCATAGAGGTATGAATTATGTTTTTCAAAATCTCACCACAAGAGGAAATAGGTAGTAAGGTTGTAAAGTCCCATATTTACCCATGCATAATATGCCTCCCTGTAGAAGACGCACCTTCATTATTGGGCAAAAAATTTGAGAAAATGAAAACAAATGAGAAGAAACAGGAAATGCAAGTATAAAATACTTCAACCACTGTATAAGACGCACCCCATTTTCCTTTTTTTTTTTTTTTTTGTATTTTTCTGAAGCTTGAAATGGGGAGAGAAAGTCAGACAGAATCCCACATGCGCCTGACTGGGATCCACCTGGCACGCCAACCAGGGGTGACGCTCTTCCCACCAGGAGGCGATGCTCTGTCCCTCTGGTGCATTGCTCTGCCATGACCAGAGCCACTCTAGCGCCTGGGGCAGAGGCCAAGGAGCCATCCCCAGCGCCCGGGCTATCTTTGCTCCAATGGAGCCTTGGCTACGGGAAGGGAAAAGAGAGATAGAGAGGAAAGAGGGAGTTGGGGAAGCAAATGGGCGCTTCTCCTATGTGCCCTGGCCGGGAATCGAACCCAGGTCCCCCGCACGCCAGACTGACGCTCTACCACTGAGCCAACCCCCCAGGGCCACACCCCGTTTTCAAACCCCACATTTTTCAAAAAAATGAGTCTTAAATGATGGGAAATATGGTATACACCTGCCCAATGTCTCTGTGAACCTGCTCAGGCTGTGAAAATTTTTTTCTTTTACTTTCTCTGTATTTTTTGTACTATCCTCTTACATAGTATGGTTGGTAAAGCTGTGTATTTTAGTGTTTTTTCCACAAAAAGGTATTTATTACTACATTTCCATACGTTTTCTTATGTACTTTTTATTTCCATTAAGTTTAAAATATTTTGTAACTTGAATTTTGATTTTGAGCGATGGTTATTTCAGAGTGAATTTCTTAACTCAAAAAAGGAAGGTTATTTTAAATAGTTTTTATTACTGATTTCTAGAATAAGTGTAATGACAATAAGAACCATGCTTTATATCATTTCAAAGGTTTCAGGTATTTGAAAGTTGCTTGAAAGAAAATACAGGATTGTCTTTCGGAAATGTTTTCCAAGGGCGCTTCTCTGCTGCCACCTCGTGTGCACCTTGGGAACAACAGCTCAGAGCAGTTCACCTGGAAAAATACAAATTTCGGTGCTGTGCATTATCTATCAATGTTGAAACAAAGACTTTTTTGAAGATACTTTTATAACTTGTAAATATAAGAAATTTCTAGTTACTGTTTGCTACTTGTTTCAACATTAACTCTAGTGAAAGCAACAGACATTTTTTATATCATTTCAACCTCTGAAGTTTGCTGAAACTTGCTGCATAGCACATACAATAATTGTCTCTGTTACATGTGCTTCTCTGCTGCCACCTCGTGTGTATCTTGAGAATCATGCCTCAGTACAGATCCAAAAGGGAAGGAATCATATAGAAGATTGACTACAAACGTTGATTCCAATTTGCCATTTCTGTAAATTTATTGTGTGTATTCTTAGTGATTTGATTTCTGGGAATTTATTGGTTCATTTTGTTTTTCTTCTTTTTTTTTAACAATGCTTTCATAAAGCCTTTGAATGTTCCCATCATATACCAGGCCCTGTGCTAGGAAAGATATGAGTAGTTGCTGCACTCAATGTCTTCCTATTCTACTATTTTTACTTCTGTCTTTTGAACTCCTTTATTTAAATCTTCTTAATGTATTGTAAAGTAGGATGTGCTTTGATTTGACAAGCATGTTAAATTTAACTGCTTTTTTATTATAAAAACTGTATTCTTATTGCAGAAGTGTAAGAAAAAATGATAAGAAAACAAAACAGGAAATTTTCATATAGAGATAACTACTGTCAAAATTATGATATTATCATTCCATATTCTTAGTGTACCTATTATATTTCTCTATCTATATGTACTAAGGTACATTGGGTGTGCATACATCTGTGTGCATAGATGTGCATTGCACATGAGAATATCTCTCTGTGTCCACAGTGTCTATCATTTCTGGATACCTGTGTATGTATGCAAATTACTATTTATTTTTTTATTCAATAAAAACATTGTGTTTATATTATGTTCCTGGCACTTTCCTCAACACAGTTTGCCTATAGTGAAAGAGACAGACTCATTTTTTATGTTTATGAATAATACACTGTCATGTTGTAGACAGAGGAAGAGAAAATATGCAAAAATAAAATAATTGTAAGTTGTGACAAGCACTGGATATGGTAGTGCAATGTCTTATTCCCAGTTTTCATTGATCGTGGCAACATTCAGTATATCAGTTTCTCAAAAGGCAGAGCTTAGATGTAAGTCCCACGTCTTCAGCAATGCGTGATCTCAGCTACACAACTGAGAAAATTCTCACATGCTGAATCAAAGAACCTGGGAGGTGTTCTGTGACCAAAAGAACCTAGCTTGTAGGTGGTGACCCAGGCTCAGATAAATTCTGATTTCTAAAGCTTAGGAGGTCTCTCAGTCTGGACTTCTGCAGCAGCAGAAGAAAGAAGTGCATGTCAGGAAAGGGTTCTCATCGTGGTAAACAATCAGAAATATCGTTTATGCCCCTGACTGTCAAGAGCAAAGAAAAGTCTTCTGGTGTTGTCAGCACAGCAGACTAGATTATTAGTTTACTTTTTTATTACCTCAGGTATTCTCTAGTATTTTTCCCGTAAAGACAATGTCTTGCTATCACCAGAGAGCTCAGTAGATAGAGCATCAAAACCATACACTAATGTCATAGGTTTGGTTCTGGGTCTAGGCACATACAGAAACACACTGATGTTTCTGACTATCTGTCTGTCTGTTTTCTGGCCACTTCCTCCCTCTAACATTAAGAACTAAATAAAAGAAAAATGACAATGGATTTTTTTGTTGTTTTTGCAGCTTAAATTGCTTCCCAAGGTCGCCGGCTTGAGCGTGGGCTCATCTTATTTTAGCAAAGCTCAACAGCTTGATCCCAAGGTCGCTGGCTCGAGCAAGGGGTCACTCGGTCAGCTGTATACCCCTGGTCAAGGCAAATATGAGAGAGCAGTCAATGAAAAACTAAGGTGTACTGATGAAAAACTGATGATTGAACAGTGACCTGGCACATAATAAAAAATTCTCTCCATTCCTTCTGTCTGCCCTTTTCTATCCCTCTCTCTGAGTCTCTCTATGTCTTTGTAAAAAAGAAAAAAAACTGACCTGTGGTGGTGCAGTGGATAAAACAACTATCTGGAAATGCTGAGGTCACCAGTTCAAAACCCTGGGCTTTCCTGGTCAAGGCACATATGGGAGTTGATGCTTCCATCTCCTCCCCACCTTCTCTCTCTCTGTCTCATTCTCCTCTCTCTCTCCCTCTCTGTCTCTCTCTCTCCCTTTCCCTCTCCTCTCTAAAATGAATGAATAAAAAAAGCAAAAAAATAAAAAAAAATGTTCACAGAAATATTTGTAGTTTCTATCCATATTTTCCTATGTATAAAACTCATTATTTTTAGAAATGTGGTGTTTGAAAACTGGGTGCGTCTTATAGAGTGGTTGCTCTATTTTTACTTGCATTTCCTGTTTATTTGCATTTGTTATAATTTTCTCAAATTTTTTGCCCCAAAATTAAAGTGCTTCTTATATAGGGAGGTTACTTATACTTGAAGAAATATGGTACTTTACAACCTTACCACCTATATCCTCTTGTGGTGAGATTTTGAAAAACATAATTCATTCCTCTAAGCATTTAAGCTGCAAAACCAACAACAAAAAAGCCATTGTCATTTTTCTTTTATTTGGTTCTTAATGTTAGAGGGAGGAAGAGGGGGGAAAACAGACAGACAGATAGTCAGAAACATCAATTTGTTTCTGTATGTGCCTAGACCCAGGACCAAACTTATGACATTAGTATATGGGTGTGATGCTCTACTACTGAGCTCTCCGGTCATAGCAAGCCATTGTCTTTAGGGGAAAAAATTACTAGAGAAAGACTGAGGTAATTAAAATATAAAACAATAATCAAGTCTCTAGTCTGCTGTGATGAAAACACCAGATACATTTCTTTGCTCTTGACAGTCAGGGGCATAAACAATATTTGTGATTGTTTACCACGATGTGACCCCTTTCCTAACATGCACTTTTTTCTTGTGCTGTTGCAGCAGTCCAGACTGAGAGACCTCCTAAGATTTGGACATCAGAATTTATCTGAGCCTGGGTTACCACTTACAAACTAGGTTCTTTTGGTCACAGAACACCTCCCAGGTTCTTTGATTCAGCACTTGAGAATTTACTCAGTTATATAGATGAGAATACGTATTACTGAAGAACTGAGACTTATGACTCAGCTCTGCCTTTTGAGAAACTGATATAGTAAACTTCGCCCCTATCAATGAAAACTGGGAACAAGACATTGCACTACCATATCCAGTGCTTGTCACAACTTATAATTATTTCATTTCAGTATATTTTTTTCTTTCTGTATACTCCATGACAGTGTAGTATTCATAAAGATAGAAAGTGAGTCTGTCTCTTTCACTATAGGCAACCAGTGTCAAGCACAGTGCCTGGCACATAATATAAATACAATAAGTGTTTAGTGAATGAAAAAATAAATAGTAATTTGCAAGCATACACAAGTATTCACAAATGATAGATACTGCGAACAAAGAGAGATATGCACATGTGCAATGAACATCTATGCACACAGATGTATGCACACCCAATGTAACAGTACATATAGATAGAGAAATATAATAGGTACACTAAGAATATGGAAAGATAATGTCATAATATTAACAGTAGTATTTCTGTATAAATATTTGTTGTTTTGTTTTCTTATCATTTTTTCTTGCACATCTGCAATAAGAATACAGTTTTTATAATAAAAAAGCAGTTAAATTCAACATAGTTGTCCAATCAAAGCACATCCTATTTTACAATACATTAAGAAGATTTAAATAAAGGAGTTCAAAAGACAGAAGTAAAAATAGTAGAATCGGAAGACATTGAGTGCACAACTATTCATGTAGATCCTAGCACAGTGCCTGGTATATGATGGGAACATTCAATGGCTTTATGAAAGCATTGCTGGAAGGAAAGGATAAAAACAAGACAAACCGATAGATTCCCAGAAATCAAATCACTAAGAATACACAAACACTTTAGAGAAATGGCAAATTGGAATCAACGTTTGTAGACAATCCTCTCTACCATTTCTTTCTTTTGGATGTGTACTGAGGTGTGATTCCCAAGATGCACACGAGGTGGCAGTAGAAAAGCACATGTAACAGAGACCATTATTGTATGTGCTATGCAGCAAGTTTCAGCAAATTTCATAGGATTGAAATGATATCAACTATGTATATTGCTTTCACTAGAGTTAACGTTGAAACAAGTAGCAAACAGTAACTAGAAATTATTTATATTTACAAGTTATAAAATATCTACTAAATAGTCTTGGTTTCATCACTGATAGATAACTCACTTTTGTATTTTTCCAGGTGACCTGCTTTGAGCTGTTGTTCCCAAGGTGCACACGAGGTGGCAGCAGAGAAGCACACTTTGAAAACATTTTCCACATACATTCCTGTATTTTCTTTCCAGCAAGTTTCAACTACCTCAAACTTTTCAAATGATATAAAGCATGGTTTTTGTTGTCATTACACTTACTCTAGAAATCAGTAATAAAAACTAACTAAAAAGCCGTTTCTTTTTTAAGTTAAGAAATTCCCTCCTAAATAATCCCTGCTCAAAATCAAAATTCAAGTTAAAAAATACTTTAAATTTAATGGAAATAAAATCTACGTAAGAAAACCTATGGAAAACTGTTGTGATGAATACATTTTAGTAGAAAAAAAACCTTAAAATACACAGCCTTTTCACCCATACTATGGAACAGAATACTAAACAAAATCCAGAGAAAGTAAAAGAAAAAAAATTTGACAGCCTGAGCAGGCGGTGGCGCAGTGGATAGAACATTTGACTGGAATGCGGAGGACCCAGATTTGAGATCCCAAGGTGGCTAGCTTGAGCGTGGGCTTATCTTGTTTGATTAAAGCATACCAGTTTTAGCCCAATGGGCTCACTGGCTCGAGCAAGGGGTCACTCACTCAGCAGTAGTTCCCTGGTCAAGGCACAATGAGAGAGCAGTCAATGAGCAACTTAGGTGTCACAACAAAAAAACTGATAATTGATCTGTGAACTGGCACATAATTGAAAAAAAACCTCTTTACATTCTTGTCTGTCTGTCCCTATCTATTCCTATCTCTTACTCTCTCCCTTTCTTTGTAAAAAATAAAAAAGAAAAGAAAAAAAGAAATAAAAGACTCACAGAGACAATCGGCGGGTGTATACCATATTTCCCCTCGTTTAAGACTCATCGTTTTTGAAAAATATGGGGTTTGAATACTGGGTGCGCCTGACCAGGTGGTTGGTCAGAGGATAGAGCGTTGGACTGGGATGCAGAGGACCCAGATTTGAGACCGTGTGTCGCCAGCTTAAGCGTGGGCTCATCTGGTTTTAGAAAAAGCCCACCAGGTTGAACCCAAGGTCGCTGGCTCCATCAAGGGGTTACTCTGCTGAAGGCCCATGGTCAAGGCACATATGAGAAAGCAATCAGTGAACAACTAAGGTGTTGCAACACGCAATGAAAAACAAATGATTGATGCTTCTCATCTCTTCTCATCTCTCTCCACTCCTGTCTCTGACTCACTCTCTGATTCTTTAAAAAAAAATGGGTGCACCTTATATAGTAGTTGTAGTATATTTTACTTGCATTTCATGTTTCTTCACATTTGTTATTTTCTCAAAATTTGTGCCCAACAATGAAGGTGCATCTTCTACAGGGAGGCATGTCATGCATCGAGAAATATGGTACTTTACAACCTTACTACCTATTTCCTCTTGTGGTGAGATATTGAAAAACATAATTTATTCCTCTATGCAGTATAAGCAGCAAAAACAACAGAAAAATAGCCATTGTCATTTTCTCTTTTATTTAATTATTAATGTTAGATACTGGAATTGGGGGAAAAAGACAGACAGATAGTCAGAAACATCAATATGTTTCTGTATGTGCCTTGAACCAGGACCAAACCTATGACATTATTGTATGGGTATGATGCTCTAACTACTGAGCTTTCTGGTGTGAGCAAGCCATTGTCTCTTGGGGGACAAAATTACTAGAGAAAACCTGAGGCAATTAAAAAAATGAAATAATAATCTAGTCTGCTGTGGTGAAAACACCGGAAGATTTTTCTTTGCTCTTGACAGTCAGGGGCATAAACAATATTTGTGATTGTTTACCATGATGTGACCCCTTTCCTAACATGCACTTTTTCTTGTGCAGTTGCAGCAGTCCAGACTGAGAGTCCTCCTAAACTTTGGACATCAGAATTTATCTGAGCCTGTGTCACCACTTACAAGCTATGTTCTTTTGGTCACAGAATATTTCCCAGGGTCTTTGTTTCAACACTTGAAAAATTTCTCAGTTTTATAGCTGAGAACATGCATTGCTGTAGAACTGAGACTTATTTCTCACCTCTGCCGTTTGAGAAACTGATATGCTGAACGTCGCCACGATCAATGAAAACTGGGAACAAGACATTGCACTACCATATCCAGTGCTTGTCACAACTTATAATTTATTTCTATATATATTTTTTCTCTGTCTACAGCACGACAGTGTATTTTTTATAAAGATGGAAAGTGAGTCTCTCTTTTTCACTATAGGCAAGCAGTGACGAGCACAGTGCCTCGCACATAATAGAAATACAATAAGTGTTTAATGAAAGAAAGAATAAATAGTAATTTGCATCCATACACAAGTATACACAAATGATAGACACTATGGACTCAGAGAAATATGCTCATGTGCAATGCAAATCTATGCACACTGATGTATGCACTCCCAATGTAACTTAGTACATATAGATAGAGAAATATAATAGGTACACTAAGAATATGGAAAGATAATGTCATAATATTAACAGTAGTTATCTTTGTATGAAAATTTGTTGTTTTGTTTTCTTATCATTTTTTCTTGCACTTCTGCAAAAAGAATACAGTTTTTATAATAAAAAAGCAGTTAAATTTAACATGCATGTCAAATCAAAGCACATCCTACTTTACAATACATTAAGAAGATTTAAATAAAGGAGTTCAAAAGACAGAAATAAAAATAGTAGAATGGAAAGACACTGAGTGCAGCAACTACTCATGTATTTCCTAGCAAAGTGCCTGGTATATGATGGGAACATTCAAAGGCTTTATGAAAGCATTGCTGGAAGAAAAGAAGAAAAACAAAATGAACCAATAAATTCCCAGAAATGAAATCACTAAGAATACACAAAAACTTAACAGAAACGGCAAATTGTAATCAACGTTTGTAGACAATCCTCTCTACATTTTCTTTCCTTTGGATCTGTACTGTGGCATGATTCCCAAGAAGCACACGAGGTGGCAGCAGAGAAGCACATGTAACAGAGACCATTATTGTATGTGCTATGCAGCAAGTTTCAGCAAACTTCAGAGGATTGAAATGATATCAAGTATGTCTATTGCTTTCACTAGAGTTAACGTTGAAAGAAGTAGCAAACAGTAACTAGAAATTTTTTTATATTTACAAGTTATAAAAATATCTTCTAAATAGTCTTGGTTTCAACATTGATGATAATGCACAGCACCCAACTTTTGTATATTTCCAGGTGAACTGCTCTGAGTTGTTATTCCCAAGGTGCACACGAGGTGGCAGCAGAGAAACGCACTTCAAAAACATTTCCCACAGATAATCCTGAATATTCTTTAAAGCAAGTTTCAACTACCTCAAACCTTTGAAATGATATAAAGCATGTTTTTGTTGTCATTATACTTACTCTAGTAATCATTCAGAGAAACTAACTAAAAAACCCTTTCTTTTTAAGTTAAGAAATTCACTCCTAAAAAAACCCCGTCAAACTAAAAATTCAAGTCACAAAGTACTTTAAAATTAATAAAAAGTAAGACTACATAAGAAAATCTATGGAGAAATGTATTGATGAATACATTTTAGGGGGAAAAAACTTAAAAAACAGCATTTCCACTCATACTAAGAACCAAAATACTAAATAAAATCCAGAGAATGTAAAAGAAAAAAATGTTCACAGACTGACAAGGCAGTGGTAGAGCACTTTACTGGAATGCACAGTACCCAGATTTGAGATCCCAAGGTCGCCAGTTTGAGCATGGGCTCATTTTGTTTTAGCAAACTCAACAGCTTGAGCCCAAGGTCCCTGGCTCAAGCAAGGGGTCATCGGTCAGCTGTATACCCCTGGTCAAGGCACATATGAGAGAGCAGTCAATGAACAACTAAGGTGTCCTGATGAAAAACTGATGATTGAACTGTGACCTGGCACATAATAAAAAATTCTCTCCATTCCTTTCTGTCTGCCCCTTTCTATTCCTCTCTCTGAGTCTCTCTATGTCTTTGTAAAAAAAAAAAAAAAAAGAAAAGAAATGTTCAAAGAAACATTTGTATGTTCTTTCCATATTTTCCTATGTATAAAACTCATTGTTTTTAAAAATGTGGCATTTTAAAACTGAGTGCGTCTTATACAATGGTTGTTGTATTTTTACTTGCATTTTCTGTTTCTTCGCATTTGTTATCATTTTCTCAAATTCTGTGTCTCAAAATTAGGGTGCTTCTTATACAGGGAGGCGACTTATACATGGGAAATATGGTACTTTACAACCATACTACTTATTTCCACTTGGAGTGAGATTTTAAAAAAATATAATTCATTCCTCTAAGCAATTTAAGCTGCAAAAACAACCAAAAAATCCATTGTCATTTTTCTTTTATTTAGTTCTTAATGTTAGAGGGAGGAAGAGGGGGGAAAACAGACAGACAGATAGTCAGAAATATCAATTTGTTTCTGTATGTTCCTAGATCCAGGACCAAACCTATGACATTAGTGTATGGGTGTGATGCTCTATCTACTGAGCCCTCTGCTTATAGCAAGCCATTGTCTTTAGGGGGACAATACAGACAATCTTGTATTTTCTTTCAAGCAAGTTTCAACTACCTCAAACCTTTGAAATTATATAAAGCATGTTTCTTGTTGTCATTATACTTGCTCTAGAAATCATTCATACAAACTAACTAAAAAACCCTTTCTTTTTTAAGTTAAGAAATTCACTCCTAAATAACCCCTGCTCAAAATCAAAATTTAAGTTTCAAAATACTTTAAACTTAATGAAAATAAAAACTACATAAGAAATCCTATGAAAAAATGTGATGAATACATTTTAGTGGAAAAAAACCTTAAAATACACATCCTTTCCACTCATAATATGAAACAGAATACTAAACAAAATCCAGAGAAGTAAGAGAAAAAAATTTTCACAGCCTGAGCAGGCGGTGGCACAGTGGATAGAGCATTTGCCTGAAATGCGGAGGACCCAGGTTTGAGATCCCAAGATTGCCATCTTGATCATGGGCTTATCTGCATTGAGCTAAGCTCACGAGCTTTAGCCCTTTTGGCTCACTGGCTCGAGCAAGGGGTCACTCAGTCAGCTGTAGTTCCTTGGTCAAGGCAAAATTAGAAAGCAGTCTAAGAAAAAATACGGTGTCACAAGAAAAAACTGATGATTGATCTGTGACTTGACATATAAAAAAAAACTATTTACATTCCTGTCTGTGTGTCCTTATCTATCGCTCTCTCTGACTCTCTTTCTGTCTCTGTAAAAAAAATATTAAAGAAAGAAAGAAATAAAAGGTTCATGGAGACATTCGGCGGGTGTATACTATATATCCAATCATTTAAGACTCATCTTTTTTGTAAAATATGGGGTTTGAAAACTGGGTGCGTCTTATAAAGTGGTTGTAGTATTCTTTACTTGCATTTCCTGTTTCTTCACATTTGTTATCATTTTTTCAAATTTTGTACCCAAAAATGAAGGTGCATCTTCTACAGGGAGGAATGTTATGCATGGGGAAATATGGTACTTTACAACCTTACTACATTTTTCCTCTTGTGGTCAGATTTTGAAAAGCATAATTCATTCCTCTATGCAATTTAAGCTGCAAAAACAAAAAAAATAGCCATTGTCATTTTTTCTTTTATTTAATTATTAATGTTCGAGCGAGGATAGTCAGAAACATCAATCTCTTTCTGTATGTGCCTTGAACCAGAACCAGACCTATGACATTGCTATATGGGTGTGATACTCTAACTACTGAGCTCTTTGGTGTAAGCAAGCCATTGTCTCTTGGGAAACAAAATTACTAGAGAAAACCTGAGGCAATTAAAAAATAAAATAATACTCTAGTCTGCTGTGTGGAAAACACCAGAATACTTTTTTATGCTCTTGACAGTCAGGGGCAGAAAGAGTATTTCTGATTGTTGAGCAAGAATTGACACCTTTCCTAACATGCACTTTTTCTTGTGCCATAGCAGCAGTCCAGACTGAGAAACTTCCTAAGCTTTGCTTTTCAGAATTTATCTGAGCCTGTGTCAGCACTTACAAGTTAGGTTCTTTTGGTTTCAGAACACATCCCAGGGTCTTTTTTTCATCACTTTTAAATTTTCTCAGTTTTATAGCTGAGATCACGCATTGCTGAAGAACCGAGACTTATGTCTCAGCTCTGCTCTCTGAGAAACTGATATACTTAAGCTTGCCACGATCAATCACAACTGGGACCAAAGGTATAGCACTACAAAAAACAGTGTTTGTCACAACTTATAATTTTTTAAGTATATATTTCTTTCCTCTGTCTACTCCATGACAGAGTTATATCCATAAAGACAGAAAGTGAGTCTGTCGCATTCACTATAGGCAACCAGTGTGGAGCACAGTTCCTGGCATATAATAAAAATACAATAAGTTTTTATTGAAAGTGTGAATAAATAATCATTTGCATACATACACAGATATCCACAAATGACAGACACTATTGAATCAGAGAGGTATACTCAATTGCAATGCACATCTATGCACACATTAGGTACACGCACCCAATGTACCTGAGTACATATACATAGAAAAATATAATTGGCACACAAAGAATATGGAAAGAAAATGGCATAAAGTTAACAGTTTATATCTATGTATGAAAATTTGTTGTTTTGTTTTTCTTATTTATTTTTTGCACTTCTGCAACAAGAATACCTTTTTTATAATAAAAAGGCTGTTAAAATTCAGTATACTTGTCAAATCAAAGCAGATCATATTTTACAATACATTAAGTAGATTTAAGTGAAAGAAGTTCCAAAGACAGATGTAAAAATAGTAGAATGGGTAGTGACTGAGTGCACGGTCGTGAGTTCTTAGCACAGTTGTTGGTATATGATGGGCATTTTCAAAGGATTTATGAAAGCATGGCTGAAAGGAAAGAAAAAAAAAACAAGATGAAACGATAGATTCCCAGAAAACAAACCACTAAAGATACACAAATTCTTCACAGAATCGGCTAATTGGAATCAATGGTTGTAGACAATCTTATCTACAAAACATTTCTTTTGTAACTGTACTGAAGCGTGATTTCAAAGATGCAATCTAGGTGGCAGCAGAGAAGCTCATGTAACAGAGACCATTGTTGTATGTGCTATGGAGCAAGTTCCAGCAAACTACAGAGGATTGAAATGATATCAAGTATGTCACTTGCTTACACTACAGTTAATGTTGAAACAGTTAGCAAACAGTAAGTAGAACTCCCTTATATTTACAAGTTATAAAGTATCTTCTAGTTAGCCTTGGATTCAACATTGATTGAAAACGCACAACACCCAACTTCTGTATTTTTCCAGGTGAACTGCTCTGAGCTGTTATTCCCAAGGTGCACATGAGTTGTCAGCAGAGAAGTGCATTTGAAAAACATTTACCACAGACATTCCTGTATGGTCATTCAAGCAAGTTTGAACTACCTCAAACCTTAGAAATAATATAAGGCATGTTTCCTGTAGTCATTACACTTAATATAGTAAACTGTAATAGAAATTAACTAAAAATCCCTTTTTTCTAAGGTAAGGAAATTCACGGCTAAATAACCCCCACTCTCAAAATCAGAATTCAAGTTACAAAATACCTTAAAATTAATGGAAATAAAAACTACATAAGGAAACCTATGAAAAAATGTAGTGATGAATATATTTCAGTGGAAAAAAAACATAAAATACACAGTCTTTCCATCCATACTATAAAACAGGATAATAAAAATATCAGGGGAAAGTAAAAGAAAATTATTTTCACAGCCTGAGCAGGCAGAGGCGCAGTGGATAGAGCATTTCACTGGAATGCGGAAGAACCAGGTATGAGATACCATGATCGCCAGCTTGAGCGCGGGCTTATATGGTTTGAGCAAATCTCACAAAATGTAGCCCAATAGGTTCACTTGCTCTAGCAAGGAGTCATTGGGTAAGCTGTAGTTCCCTGGTCAAGGCACAATAAGAGAGGAATAAGTAAAAAACTAATGTGTCACAACAAAAAACTGATGATTGATCTGTGACCTGGCACATAATAAAAAAAAAACTCTTTACATTTCTGTCTGTGTGTCCCTTTCTATCCCTCTCACTGACTCTCTCTCTGTCTCTGTAAAAAAGAAAAAAGAAAAGAAAGAAAGAAATAAAAGGTTCACAGTGATATTCAACGGGTGTATACCATATTTCTACTCATTTAAGACTCATCTATTTTGAAAAATGTGGGTTTGAAAACGGGGTGCGTCTTATACCGTGGTTCTAGTATTTTTTACTTGCTTTTCCATTTTCTTCACATTTGTTAACATTTTCTCAAATTTTGTGCCAAAAATGAAGGTGTGTCTTGTACAGAGAGGCATATTTTGCATGGGGAAATATGGTACTTTACAACCTTACAACCTCTCCCCTTGTGGTGAGATTTTGAAAAACATAATTCATTCCTCTATGCAATTTAAGCTGCAAAAACAAAAAAAAAATAGCCATTGTCATTTTTTCTTTTATTTAATTATTAATGTTAGAGGGAGGAAGTGGGAGGAAAAAGACAGACAGATAATCAAAAACATCAATCTGTTTCGGTATGTGTCTTGAACCAGCACCAAAACTATTACATTAGTTTGTGGGTGTGATTTTCTATCTACTGAGCTCTCTTGTGATAGCAAGCCATTGACTTTAAGAGAAAAAAATTACTAGAGAAAACCTGAGGTAATTAAAAAGTAAACCAATAATCTAGTCTGCTGTGGTGACAACACCAGAAGACTTTTCTTTGCTCTTGACAGTCAGGGGTATAAACAATATTTCTGACTGTTTACCACGAAGTGACCCCTTTATTAACATTCACTTTATTCTTGTGCTGTTGCAGCAGTCCATACTGAGAGACCTTCTAAGCTTTAAACATCAGAATTTTTCTGAGCCTGGGTCACCACTTACAAGCTAGGTTCTTTTGGTCACAGAACAACTCCCAGGGTCTTTTTTCAAGCACTTGTAAATTTTCTCAGTTTAATAGCTGAGATCACGCATTGCTGAAGAACCAAGACTTATGTTTCAGCTCTGCCTTCTGAAAAACTGATATACTTAACCTTGCTATGATCAATCACAACTGGGACCAAAAGTATTGCACTACCATATCCAGTGCTTATCAAAACTTACAATTATTTTATTTATGCATATTTTTTTCTTCCTCTATCTACAGCATGCCAGTTTATAATTTATAAAGACAGAAAGTGTGTCTTTCTCTTTCACTACAGGAAAACAGTTTTCAGTAGAGTGCAGGGCACATAATAGAAATACAATAAGTGTTTCCTGAATGAATGAATAAATAGTCTTTTGCATACGTACACAGATATCCACAAATGACAGACACACAGGACACAGAGAGATATGTTCATGTGCAATGCACATCTATGCACAGAGATGTACATACACCCAAATAACCCGAATACGTATACATAGAGAAATATAATAGGTACACAAAGAATATGGAAAAATGTCCTAATATTAACAGTAGATATATCTGTATGAAAATTTATTGTTGTTCTAGTTTTTTTAAGATCATATTTTCTTGCACGTCTGCAAAAAGAATACATTTTTTGTAATAAAAGAGCTGTTAAAATTCATCATACTTGTAAAATCAAAGCACATACTATTTGGCAATATACTATGTAGATTTAAAGGAAAGAAGTTCAAAAGACAGAAGTAAAAAGAGTAGAATGGAAAATCATTGAGTGCAAGGGACATGCATTCCTAGCACAGTGCGTGGTATATGATGGGCACTTTCAAAGACTTTATGAAAGCATTGCTGGAAGTAAAGAAGAAAAACAACTGAACAGAGAGATTTTCAGAAAATAAACCTCTGAGGATACACAAAAAATTTACATGAACGGGAAATTGGAATCAACGTTTATAGACAATCCTCTCTGACAAACTTTTACTTTGGACCTGTACTGAGGTGTGATTCCCAAGATGAACACCAGATGGCAGCAGAGAAGCACATGTAACAAAGACCACTATTGTGTGTGTTATGCAGCAAGTTCCAGCAAACTTCAAAGGATTGAAATGATACCAAGTATATCTTTTGCTTTCACTACAGTTAACGTTGAAAAATTAGCACGTGGTAACTAGAAATTTCTTATATTAACAAGTTATAAAAGTTTCTCTTAGATATCTAGCCTTGAATTCAACATTGATACGTAACGCACAACAACAAACTGCTGTATTTTTTCAGGTGAACTGCTCTGAGCTTTTATTTCCAAGATGCACACGAGGTGTCAGCATAATAGCGCCCTTGGAATACATTTATCACAGATAATCCTGTATGTTCTTTCAAGCAAGTTTCAACTACCTCTAACCTTAGAAATGATATAAAGCATGTTTCTTGTTGTCATTACACTTAATATAGTAAAAAGATATAGAAATGAACAAAAATTTAATTTTTTTAAGGTAAGGAAATTCACTCCAAAATAATCCAACACTCAATTTTACAATTCAAGTTACTAAATACCTTAAAATTAATGGAAATAAAGACTACATAAAGAAACCTATGGATAAATGTAGTGATGAATATATTTTAGGGCAAAAAACCTTAAAATACACAGCCTTTTCACCCATACTAAGAACCAGGATACTAAATAAAATCCAGAGAAAGTAAAAGAAAAAAATTTTCACAGGCTGAGCAGGTGATGTCGCAGTGGTTAGAGCATTTTACTGGAATGCAGAGAACCCAGGTTTGAGATCCCAAGGGCGCCAGATTGAGGGTTGGCTCATGTCGTTTGAGCAAAGCTCACCAGCTGGAGCCCACAGTCACTGGCTCAAGCAAGCGGTCACTCAATGAGCTGTAACCACTTGGTCAAGGCATATATGAGACAGGAGTCAATGAACACATAATGTGTCACAACTAAAAACTGATGAGTGATCTGTGACATAGCAAATAATAAAAAACCGTTTTCATTTCTGTTTGTCTGTCCCTATGTTTACCTCTCTCTGACTCTCTCCTTGTCTCTGTAAAAAAAAAAAAAGAAATGTTCACAGAGACAATTGGAGGGTGAATACCATATTTCCCCATGTATAAGACACATCTCCTTTGAAAAATGTGGGGTTAGAACACTGGATGCGTCTGACACAGTGGTTGTTGTATTTTTACTTGCATTTCCCATTTCTTTGCATTTGTTATCATTTTCTCAAACTTTGTGTCACAAAATTAAGGTGTGTCTTATACAGGGAGGATTTTTATACATGGGAAAGTATGGTACTTTATAAACTTACCATTTATTTCCTCTTGGGGGGAGATTTTGAAAAACATAATTTATTTTTTGTGCAATTTAATCTGCAAAAACAACAACAGAAAAGCCACTCTCATTTATTTATTTATTTATTTATTTATTATTCATTTATTCATTTATTTATTTATTTATGTTAGAGGGAGGATAAACAAGGAAAATGACAGACAGGTAGTCAGAAACATCAATCTGTTTGTATGTGCCTTGACCCAGGAACAAACCTATGATATTAGCATATGGGTGTGATGCTTTAAATACTGAGCTCTCTGGTGAGAGCAAGCCATTGCCTTTTGAGGAAAAATTTTACTAAAAAAAACCTGAGGTAATTAAAAAATAAAATGATAATCTAGTCAGCTGTGGTGACAAAAACAGAAGACTTTTCTTTGCTCCTAAATATAGGAGCATAAACACTATTTCTAATTTTTTAGCACAAAGTGCCCCATTTCCTAACATGCACTTTCTATTGTGCCGTGGTAGCAGTCCAGACTGAGAGATCTCCTATGCTTTGGACATGAAAATTTATCTGAGCATTGTTCACCACATACAAGCTAGGTTCTTGTTGTCATTACACTTAATATAGTAAACAGTAATAAAGGTTAACTAAAAAAATTTTTGTGAAGGTAAGAAAATTTACTACTAAATAACCTCCCACATCAAATTAACAATTCAAGTTGCAAAATACCTTAAAATTAATGGAAATAAAATCTACATAAGGAATCCTATGAAAAAATGTAGTGATGAATATATTTTAGGGCAAGATAACCTTAAAATACACAGCTTTTCCACCCATACTAAGAACCAGGATACTAAATAAAATACAGAGAAAGTAAAAGAAAAAAATGGTCACAGCCTGAGCAGGTGACTGTGCAGTGGTTAGAGCACTTGACTGGAAAGCATGGGACCCAGGTTTGAGATCTCAAGAGCTCCAGCTTGAGTGTGGGCTCATGTGGTTTGAGCAAATCTCACCAGCTTGAGCCCAATGTCGCTGGCTCGAGCAAGCAGTCACTCAATAAGCTGTAGATCCATGGTCAAGGCACATATGAGACAGGAGTGAATGAACACATGATGGGTCAAAACGAAAAACTGATGATAGATCTGTGACCTGGCACATAATAAAAACTTTCTCCATTTCATTCTGTCTGTCCACATCTATCCCTTTCTCTGTAAGTCTCCATGTCTCTGTAAGAGAAAAAAAGATATATTCACAGAGACATTTGAAGGGTGTGTAACATATTCCTTATGTATAAGGCTCATCTTTTTTGAAAAATGTGGGTTTAGAAAACTGGGGGCATTTTATACAGTGGCTGTAGTATTTTTTACTTGCATTTCCCATTTATTTGCATTTGTTATCATTTTCTCAAACTTTGTGCCACAAAATTAAGGTGCATTTTATATAGGGAGGCTTCTTTTACATGGGGAAATATGGTACTTTACAACCTTACCATTTATTTCCTCTTGGGGTGAGATTTTGAAAAACATAATCATTCTCTATGCAATTTAAGCTGCAAAAACAACAACAAAAAAAACCTCACTGTCATTTTTACTTTTATTTATTTTTTAATGTTATAAGGAGGAATTGGGGGAATAAACACAGACAGATAGTCAGAAACATCAATCTGTTTTTGTATGTGCCTTGACCCAGGAGAAAACCTATGATATTAGCATATGGGTGTGATGCTTTAAATACTGAGCTATCTGGTTAGAGCAAGCCATTGTCTTTTAGGGAAAAAATTTACTGGAGAAAACCAGAGGTAATTAAAAGTAAATGATAATCTAGTCTGCTGTGGTGACAACACCAGAAGACTATTCTTTGCTCTTGAAATTCCGGGGCATAAACACTATTTCTAATTGTTTAGCATAAAGTGACTCCTTTTCTAACATGCAGTTTCTCTTGTGTCGTGGCAGCAGTCTAGACTGAGATACCTCCTAAGCTTTGGAAATCAGAATTCATCTGAGCATTGGTCACCACATACAAGCTAGGTTTTTTTTTGCTCACAGAACAACTCCCAGGGTCTTTGTTTCATAACTTCTATATTTTCTCAGTTTTATACCTGAGAAAACGCATTGCTGAAATATGAAACTTATGTCTCAGCTCTGCCTTCTGAGAAACTAATATACTGAACCTCGCCACAATAGATCATTATTGACACCAAGGATATTGCACTACCAATTTCAGTGCTTGTTAAACTTACGATTATTCTATTTATGTATATTTTTCCCTTTCTCTCTACCCAATGACAGTGCAGTATTAATAAAGACAGAAAGTGAGTCTGTCTCATTCACTATAGGCAATCTGTGTTGAGCACAGTGCCTGGCATATAATAGAAATAAAATATGTGGGCCCTGGCCGGTTGGCTCAGCGGTAGAGCGTCGGCCTGGCATGTGGGTGACCCAGGTTTGATTCCCGGCCAGGGCACATAGGAGAAGCGCCCATTTGCTTCTCCACCCCCACCCACTCCTTCCTCTCTGTCTCTCTCTTCTCCTCCCGCAGCCAAGGCTCCATTGGAGCAAAGATGGCCCGGGCGCTGGGGATGGCTCCTTGGCCTCTGCCCCAGGCCCTAGCATGGCTCTGGTCATGGCAGAGCGACGCCCCAGAGGGGCAGAGCATCGCCCCCTGGTGGGCAGAGCATCGCCCCTGGTGGGCGTGCCGGGTGGATCCCGGTTGGGCACATGCGGGAGTCAGTCTGACTGTCTCTCCCCATTTCCAGCTTCAGAACAATACAAAAAAATAAAAATAAAAATAGAAATAAAATATGTGTTTCCTGAATGAATGAATGAATGAATGAATGAATATTCATTTGCATACATACACAGATATCCACAAATGACAGACACTGTGGACACAGAGAGATATGCTCATGTGCAATGCACATCTATGCACACCGATGTACACACACCCAATGTACCTTAGTATATATACATAGAGAAGTATAACAGGTACACAAAGAATATGGAAAGAAAATGTCCTAATATTAACAGTAGATATATCTGTAGAAAAATCTGTTGTTGTTGTTTTTTAGATCATTTTTCTTGCAATTCTGCAATAAGAATATATTTTGTATAATAATAAAGCTTTTAAAATTCAACATACCTGTCCAATCAAAGCACATCCTATTTTACAATACACGAAGTAGTTTTATATAAAAGAAGTTCAAAAGACAGAAGTTAAAAGAGTAGAATGGGAAGTCATTGAGGGCAGGGTCATGAGTTCCTAGCACAGTGCCTGTTATATGATGGGCACTTTCAAAGGCTATATGAAAGCATGGCTGGAAGCAAAGAAGAAAAACTAGATGAACTGACATATTTTCAGAAAACAAACCATTAAGGATACACAAAAACTTTACAGAAATGGCAAATTGGAATCAACGTTTATAGACAGTGCTCTCTAACAAACTATTCCTTTGGACCTGTACTGAGGCATGATACCCAAAATGCACACGAAGTGGCAGCAGGGCAACTCGTGTAATAGAGACCATAATTGTGTGTGCTATGGAGCAAGTTCCAGCCTACTTTTGAGGATTGAAATGATACCAAGTATATCTGTTGCTTTTACTACAATTAACATTGAAAGAAGTAGCAAGCAGTAACTAGAAATTTTTTATATTTACAAGTTATAAAAGTTTCTTTTATATAGCCTTGGATTTAACATTGTTAGATAATGCATAACACCAGACTGATATATTTTTCTAGGTGAATTTATCTGAGCTGTTATTTCTGAGATGCACTCGTGGTTTCTGACTATCTGTCTGTCTTATTCCCCCTTTATCCTGCCTCTAACATGAATATATAAATAAAAGAAAAAATGACTATGGCCTTTTTATCGTTTTTGCTGCTTTAATTGCAAGAAGAATGAATTATGTTTTTCAAAATCTCACCCCAAGAGGAAATAAATGGTAAGGGTGTATTGTACCATATTTCCCCATGTATAAGAAGCCTCCCTGTATAAGACGCACTTTAAATTTGGGACGCAAAGTTTGAGAAAATGATAACATGTGCAAATAAATGGAAAATGCAAGTAAAAATGCTACAACCACTGTATAAAACGCACCCAGTTTTCCAACCCCACATTTTTTTAAAAAGATGAGTCTTTTACATGGAAAAATATGGTATACACCCTCCAGTGTTTCTGTGAACATTTCTTTTTTACTTTTTTTTCAGAGACAGAGAGAAGGCCAGAGAGACAGATAGATAGGGACAGACAGACAGAAATGGGGAGAGTTTTTATTATGTGCCAGGTCACAGATCAATCATCAGTTTTTCGTTGTGACCCGTTACGTGTTCATTGACTCCTGTCTCATATGTGCCCTCACCAGGGGGCTACAACTGATCTAGTGACCGCTTGTTCCAGCCAGCTATCATGGGCTCAAGCTGGTGAGCTTTGCTCAAACCACATGAGCCTGCGCTAAAGCTGGCGCCTTTGAGATCTCAAACCTGGGTCCTCCGCATTTCAGTCAAATGCTTTAACCGCTTAGCCATCGCCTGCTCAGGCTGTGAACATTTTTTCCTTTTACTTTCTCTAGATTTTTTTTAGTATCCTGGTTCTTAGAATGGGTGGAAAGGCTGTGTATTTTCAGAATTTTTTGCCATAAAATATATTCATCACTAAATTTTTTCATAGGTTTTCTTTTGTACTTTTTATTTCCATTAATTTTAAGGTATTTTGCAACTTGAATTGTGATTTTGAGGGGGGGTTGGAGTGAATTTCTTTACCTTAAGGAAAGGAATTTTTAGTTAATTTCTATTACTCTTTAATATATTAAGTGTAATGACAACAAGAAACATGCTTTATATCATTTCTAAGGTTAGAGGTAGTTGAAACTTGTTTAAAAGAACATAAAGAATTATCTGTGATAAATGTTTTCCAAGTGTGCTTCCCTTCTGCCACCTCGAGTGCATCTTGTGAATAACAGCTCAGATCCGTTCACCTGGAAAAATACATCAGTTGTGTGTTGTGTGTTATCCATCAATGGTGAATCCAAAGCTATCTAAAAGAAAATTTTTGAACTAATAAATATAAGGAATTTCTTGTTACTGCTTGCTACTTCTTTCAATGTTAATTGTAGTGAAAGAAAGAGATATACTTAGTATCATTTCAATCCCCTGAAGTTGGCTGGATCTTGCTCCATAGCACATCTAATAATGGTCTCTGTTACATGTGCTTCTCTGCTGCCACCTCATGTGCATCTTGGAAATCACGCCTCAGTACAGGTCCAATGAAAGAGTTTGGTAGAGATCATTGTGTATAAACGTTGATTCCAATTTGCCGTTTCTATCAAGTTTTTGTGTATCCTTAGTGGTTTGTTTTTTGAAAATATTTGGGTTCATCTTGTTTTTCTTCTTTTTTTCCAGCCGTTCTTTCAAAAAGCCTTTGAAAGTTCCCATCATATACCAGGCACTGTGCTAAGAACAAATGTCCGTGCACTCAATTACTTCCCATTCTACTCTTTTAACTTCTGTCTTTTAACTTCTTTTATATAATTCTACTTTGTGTATTGTAAAATAGGATGTGCTTTGATTTGAGAAGTATGTTGAATTTTAACAGCTTTTTAATTATAAAAATGTATTCTTTTTGCAGAATTGCATGAAAAATTATCTCAAAAACTACAACAACAAATTTTCATACAGATATATCTACTGTTAATATTAGAACTTTTCCTTTCCATTTTCTTTGTGTATCTATTATATTTCTCTATGTATATATACTCAGGTACATTGGGTGTATGTACAACTGTGTACATAGATGTGCATTGCATATGAGCATATCTCTCTGTGTCCACAGTGTCTGTCATTTGTGAATATCTGTGTATGTATGCAAATGACTATTTATTCATTCATTCAGGAAATAATTATTGTAATTCTATTCTGTGTCAGACACTGTGCTCGACACTGTTTGCCTATACTGAATGAGACAGAATCACTTTCTGTCTTTATGAATATTACACTGTCATAGGGTAGTCAGAAAGAAAAAATATTCAAAAATAAAATAATCGTAAGTGTAACAAGTATTGAATTTGGTAGTGCAATATCTTTGGTGTCAGTTATTATATAATGTGGCGAGGTTCAGTATATCATTTTCTCAAAAGGCAGAACTGATTCATAAGTCTCAGTTTTTCAGCAATGTTTGTTCTCAGGTATAAAGCTAAAATGATATAGAAGTTATGAAACAAAGACCTTGGGAGGTTTTCTGCAAGCAAAAGAACCTAGCTTGTATGTGATGACCAATGCGCAGATAAATTCTGATGTTCAAAGATTAGGAGGTCTCTCAGTGTGGACTGCTGCTACGGCACAAGAGAAAGTGCATCTTAGGAAAGTGCTCACTTTGTGCTAAACATTTAGAAATAGTGATTGTTCCCTTGAATTTAAAGAGCAAAGAAAAGTCCTTTGTTGTTTTCACCACAGCCGATTAGATTATCATTTTATTTTTTAATTACCTCTGGTTCTCTCCAGTAAATTTTTTCCCCAAAATACAATGGCTTGCTCTCACCAGAGAGCTCAGTAGTTAAACCATCACACCCATATACTAATGTCATTGGTATGCTCCTGGGTCAAGACAAATACAGAAACAGATTGATGTTTCTAACTATCTGTCTTCCTTTTCCCACCTTTATCTTGCCTCTAACATGAATAAATAAATAAAAGAAAAAATGACAATGGCTTTTTTGTTGCTGTTTTTGCAGCTTAAATTGCATAAGAGAATGAAATATGTTTTTCAAAATCTCACCCCAAGAGGAAATAAATGGTAAGTGTGTAGAGTACCATATTTTTGCATGTATAAGAAGCCTCCCTGTATAAGACACACCTTAATTTATGGGCACAAAATTGAGAAAAAGAAAACAAATGCGAATAAATGGGAAATGCAAGTAAAAATACTACAACCATTGTATAAGGCGTACCTAGTTTTCTAACCCCACATTTTTCAAAAAAGATGAGTCTTATAAATGGGGAAATATGGTATACACCCTCCAGTGTCTCTGTGAACATTTCTTTTTTTCTTTTTTTTTTACAGAGACAGTGAGAGAGTCAGAGAGAGGGATAGATAGGGAGAGACAGACAGAATTGGAGAGAGTTATTATTTATGTGGCAGGTCACAGATCAATGATGTGTTTTTTGTTGTGACCCCTTATGTATTCCTTGACTCCTGTCTCATATGTGCCTTGACAAGGGGGCTACAGGTGATTGAGTGACTGCTTGCTCGAGACAGCGACCTTGGGCTCAAGCTGGTGAGCTTTGCTCAAACCACATGAGCCCACTCTCAAGCTCGCGACTTTGGGATCGCAAACCTGAGTCTTCCACATTCCCGTAAAATGCTCTATCTACTGCGCCATCACCTACTCAAGCTGTGAACATTTTTTCTTTTACTTTCTCTGTATTTTATTTAGTATCGTGGTTCTTATTATGGGTGGAAAGGCTGTGTATTTTAAGGTTTTCTTGCCCTAAAATATATTTATCACTACATTTTTCCAAAGATTTCCTCATGTAGATTTTATTTTTATTAATTTTAAGATATTTTACAACTTGAATTGTAATTTTGAGGGGGGTAATTTAGGAGTGAATTTCCTTACCTTCAAAAAAGGCATTTTTAGTTAATTTCTATTAATGTTTACTGTACTAAGTGAAATAACAACAAGAAACATGGTTTATATCATTTCTAAGGTTAGAGGCACTTGAAACTTGCTTAAAAGAACGTACAGGATTATCTGTGGTAAATGTTTTCCAAGTGCGCTTATCTGCTGCCACCTCGTGTGCATCTTGGAAATAACAGCTCAGATAAGTTCACCTAGAAAAATATATCAGTAGGTTGTTGTGCGTTATCTATCAATGTTAAATCCAAGGCTATTTAAAAGAAACTTTTATAACTTGTAAATATAAAAAATTTCTAGTTACTGCTTGCTACTTCTTTCAACGTTAATTGTAGTGAAAGCAAGAGATATACTTGGTATAATTTCAATCCTCTGAAGTTGGCTGGAACGTGCTCCATAGCACATACAACAGCGGTATCTGTTACACGTGCTTCTCTGCTGCCACCTCGTGTGCATCTTGGGAATCATGCCTCAGTACAGGTCCAAAGGAATATTTTAGTAGCGAGCATTGTCTATAAACGTTGATTCCAATTTGCCGTTCCTGTAAAGTTTTTGTGTATCCTTAGTAGTTTGTTTTACGAAAATCTCTTGGTTCATCTTGTTTTTATTCTTTTCTTCCAACCATGTTTTCATAAAGCCTTTGAAAGTGCCCATGATATACCAGGCACTGTGCTAAGAAGTCATGTCCATGCACTCAATGACTTCCAATTATACTCTTTTAACTTCTGCCTTTTGAACTTCTTTTATATAAATAAACTTTGTGTATTGTAAAATAGGATGTGCTTTGATTTGACAAGTATATTGAATTTTAACAGCTTTTTTAATTATAAGAACATTATTCTTAGTGCAGAAGTGGAAAAAAATGATAAGAAAAAGAAAACAACAAATTTTCATACATAGATATCAACTGTTAAATTTATGGCATTTTCTTTCCATATTATTTGTGTACCAATTATATTTCCATATATATATATATATATATGTACTCTGGTACATTGGGTGCATGTACCCAATATGTGCATAGATGCTCATTGCACATGAGCATACCTCTCTGTTTCAATAGTGTCTGTCATTTGTGGATAATTTTGTATGTATGCAAATGACTATTTATTCACTCTTTCAGTAAAAACTTATTTTAGTTTTATTATATGCCAGGCACTGTGCTCGACACTGGTTGCCTATAGTGAATGCGACAGACTCACTTTCTGTCTTTTTGGATATTACACTGTCATGGAGTTGACAGAGAAAGGAAAAATATACTTAAAATTATAAGTTGTGAGAAACACTGGATTTGGTAATGCAATACCTTTGATCCCAGTTGTGATTGATCATGGCAAGGTTAAGTATATTAGTTTATCAGAAGGCAGAGTTAAGACATAAGTCTCGGTTCTTCAGCAATGCATGATCTCAACTATAAAACTGACAAAATTTACAAGTGATGACTGAAAGACCCTGGGAGGTGTTCTGTGACCAAAAGAACGTAACTTGTAAATGCTGACCCAGGCTCCGCTAAATTCTGAAAACCAAAGCTTAGGAGGTTTCTCAGTCTGGACTGCTGCTATGGCACAAGAAAAAGTGCATGTTAGGAAAGGTGTCAATTCTTGCTCAACAATCAGAAATACTTTTTCTGCCTTTGACTGTCAAGAGCATAAAAATGTCTTCTGGTGTTTCTGCCACAGCAGACTAGACTATTATTTTATTACTTAATTGCTTCAGGTTTTCTCTAGTAATTTTGTCCCCCAAGAGACATAACAAAGCCTCCCTGTACAGGATGCACCTTCATTTTTGGGCACAAAATTTGAGAAAATGATAACAAATGCAAATAAACTGGAAATACAAGTAAAAAATACTACAATCACTGTATAATATGCACCCAGTTTTCTAACCCCACATTTTTCCAAAAGTTGAGTCTTATACATGGGGAAATATGATATACACCCTACAAATGTCTCCGTGAACATTTCTTTTTTTCTATTTCTTTAAAGAGACTGGGAGAGAGTCAGAGCGAGGGATAGATAAAGACAGACAGACAGAAATGGAGAGAGTTTATATTTTATGCCAGAGAGTATATATTTTGTGAGTCTGTCTCCTTCACTTTAGGCAACCAGTGTCGAGCAAAGTGCCTGGCACATAATATAAATACTATAAGTGTTTCCTGAATGAATAAATAATAATTTGCATATGTACACAGATATCCAAAAATGACAGATACTATTGAAACAGGAACGTATGCCTATGTGCAATACACATCTATGCACACGTAGGTATACGCAACCAATGTACCTGAGTACATATACATAGAGAAATATAATTGGTATGCACAGAATATGGAAAGAAAAAGACTTAAAGTTAACCGTTGATATCTATGTATGAAAATTTGTTCTTTTGTTTTTCTTATCATTTTTTTGCACTTCTGCAATAAGAATACTGTTTTTATAATAAAAATGCTGTTAAAATTTATTATACTTGTCAAGTCAAAGCACATCATATTTTACAATACATTAAGTAGATTTAAATGAAATAAGTTCAAAAAACAGATGTAAAAAAAGTAGAATGGGAAGTGATTGAGTGCAGGGACATGAGTTCTTAGCACAGTGCCTGGTATATGATGGGCAATTTCAAAGGATTTATGAAACCATGGCTGGAGGGAAAGAAGTAAATGAAGATGAAATTATAGATTCCCAGAAAACAAACTACTAAGGATACACAAAAACTTCAAAAAACAGGTGTAGACAATCTTATCTACCAAAGTTTTCCCTTGGACCTGTACTGAAGCGTGATTTACAAGATGCAAACGAGGTGGCAGCAGAGAAGCACATGTAACTGGGACCATTATTGTATGTGCTATGGAGCAAGTTCCAGCAAACTTCAGAGGATTGAAATGATATCAAGTATATCTCTTGCTTACACTACAGTTAACGTTGAAACAGGTAGCAAACAGTAACAAGAACTTTCTTACATTTAAAAGTTATAAAATTATCTTATACATAGCCTTGAATTCAACATTGTTAGATAACGCACAACACCCAACTGCTGTATTTTTTCAGGTGAACTGCTCTGAGCTGTTATTCCCAAGGTGCACAAGGGATGGCAGCAGAGAATCACACTTGGAAAACATTTACCACAGACAATCCTGTATGTTCATTCAAGCAAGTTTCAACTACCTCAAACCTTTGAAATCATATAAAGCGTGTTTCTTGTTGTCATTATACTTACTCTAGTAATCATTCATAGAAACGAACTAAAAAACCCTTTCTTTTTTAAGTTAAGAAACTCACTCCTAAATAAGCCCCCCTCAAACTCACAATTCAAGTTACAAAATACCTTAAAATTAATGAAAATAAAGACTACATGAGAAAATTTATGGAAAAATGTAGTGATAAATATATTTTAGAGGAAAAAAAACTTTAAAATACAAGCCTTTCCACCCATACTAAGAACCAGGATACTAAATAAAATCCAGAGAATGTAAAAGGAAAAAATGTTCACAGAGTGATAAGGCAGTGGTGCAGTATTTGACTGGATGCGCAGAACCCAGATTTTAGATCCAAAGTTTGCCAGTCTAGCATGGGCTCATCTTGTTTTATCAAAGCTCACCACCTTGAGCCTAAGGTCGCTGGCTCGAGCAAGCAGTCACATGGTCAGCCAGAACCCCCTGATCAAGGCATATATGAGAAAGCAGTCAGTGAACAACTAAGGTGTCCCAATGAAAAACTGATGATTGATCTGTGACCTGGCACATAATAAAAAATTCTCTCCATTTCTTTCTGTCTGCCCCTATCTATCCCTCTCTCTGACTCTCTCTATATCTATGTAAAATAGAAAGAAAAAAGAAATAATAAAATGTTCACAGAGACATATAGACGTTCTATCCATATTTTCCTATGTATAAAACTCATCATTTTAAAAAAGGTGGGGTTTGAAACTGGGTGCGTCTTATACACTGGTTGTTGTATTTTTACTTGCATTTCTTGATTCTTTGCATTTGTTATCATTTTATCAAATGTTGAGCCCCAAAATTAAGGTGCTTCTTATACAGGGAACCTACTTATACAGGGGGATTTATGGTACTTTACAAATTTACCACTTATTTCTTCATTGGGTGAGATTTAAAAAACATAATTCATTCCTCTAAGCAATTTAAGCTGCAAAAACAACAAAAAAATCCATTATCATTTTTCTTTTATTTAGTTCTTAATGTTAGAGGGAGAAAGTGGCCAGAAAACAGACAGACAGATAGTCAGAAACATCAGTGTGTTTCTGTATGTGCCTAGACCCAGAACCAAACCTATGACATTAGTGTATGATTTTGATGCTCTACCTACTGAGCTATCTGGTGATAGCAAACCATTGTCTTTAGGGGAAAAAATTACTAGAGAATACCTGTGGTAATGAAAAAGTAAACCAATAATCTAGTCTGCTGTGCTGACAACACCAGAAGACTTTTCTTTGCTATTGACAGTCAGGGGAATAAACAATATTTCTGATTGTTTACCACTATGAGAACCCTTTCCTAACATGCACTTCTTTCTTCTGCTGCTGCAGCAGTCCAGACTGAGAGACCTCCTAAGCTTTAGACATCAGAATTTATCTGAGCCTAGGTCACCACTTACAAGCTAGGTTTTTTTGGTCACAGAACACCTCCCAGGTTCTTTGATTCAGCATTTGAGAATTTTCTCAGTTGTGTAGCTGAGAACACGCATTGCTGAGGAAGTGGGACTTATGTCTCAGCTCTGCCTTTTGAAAAACTGATATACTGGATGTCGCCACGATCAATAAAAACTGGAAAAAAAGACATTGCACTACCATATCCAGTGCTTGTCACAATTTACAATTATTTTATTTTTGTATATTTTTTTTCCTCTGTCTACAGCATGACAGTTTATTATTCATAAACACAAAAAAATGAGTCTGTCTCTTTCACTATAGGCAAACTGTGTCGAGAACGTGCCAGGCACATAATAGAAATACACTGTTTTTAATGAATGAAAAAATAAATAGTAATTTGCATACATACACAGGTATCCAAAAATGATAGACACTGTGGACACAGAGAGATATTCTCATCTGCAATGCACATCTATGAAAACAGATGTATGCACAGCCAATGTACCTTAGATAGAGAAATATAATAGGTACACTAAGAATAAGGAATGATAATGTCATGATATTGACAGTAGTTATCTCTGTATGAAAATTTTTTGTTTTGTTTTCTTATCATTTTTTCTTGCATTTCTGCAATAAGAATACAGTTTTTATAATAAAAAAGCAGTTAAATTTAACATGCATATCAAATCAAAGCACATCCTACTTTACAATACATTAAGAAGATTTAAATAAAGGAGTTCAAATGACAGAAGTAAAAATAGTAGAATGGAAAGACACTGAGTGCAGCAACTACTCATATATTTACTTTCACAGTGCCTGGTATATGATGGGAACATTCAAAAGCTTTCTGAAAGCAGTGCTGGAAGAAAAGAAGAAAAAGAAAATGAACCGATAAATTCCCAGAAATCAACTCACTAAGAATACACAAAAACTTTACAGAAACAGCAAATTAGAATCAACGTTTGTAGTCAATCTTCTTTACGATTCCTTTACTTTGGATCTGTACTGAGGCATGATTCTCAAGATGCACATGAGGTGGCAGCAGAGAAGCACATGTAACACAGACAATTATTGTATGTGCTATGCAGCAAGTTTCAACAAACTTCAGAGGATTGAAATGATATCAAAAATGTCTGTTCCTCAGGAGATGACGTCAGAGTAATGGTGGGGTAGGAAGCGATACCGATAAATCTCCCCCAAAACTCAACAAGGTCTTCAACCAGAAACAGAAAAACCTATACTTGGAGCCTCCAGAAGCTTCGCAATACACCCAAAGGTATGGTCGAGTGAAAAATTGGCTAAATATATAACCAAACCCCGAAGGAAATAGGGAGTAAGAAATGCTCCGCCTTCCTTACTAACCTAAACAGGGCGGCTTTCTCTGGTAACTGTGAATATAGAAACTGAGGCGGGCAAAGGGGGTGAATAGATCCAGGCCGCGGCACAAACGGCCGAACCAGGCAGTGGCATGGAGATCCAAGCCGAGGAAAAACTGATCCTGTAACAAACCGGGCAATACAAGCTAACACTCGCGCCAAACCCAAACAAAGAAAGACAAGCGGGGCGGCCATTCTACCCGGTCTCCTGGTTGGCGTGCGCGCAGTTAGTGGGTGAGAGATTTCTTCCTAGGCCCCGAGAGTGGGTGCCCGTGTTACCCCACGGAGAGGCAGGTTCAGAGGCCTTTCTGTGGGCCGAGGGCAGAGTTTCTGGGCAGCCCCAGCACCCTGGGAAAGCCACGCACGGGAGGGAGTGAGAACTAATTCCAACGGTGGAGATTTTCCGGGCTGGAGGGGTTTCACTCAGAGGGAAACGCGGCCGGCCTCATATCCTGGTTTGTGCGCGCATATAGTGAATGAGAGATACCTCTGAGTGCCTCGGCAGTGCGCACTCGTGTTATCGCACAGAGGGGCAGAGTCAGGGGCCATTGTGTGGGCCAAAGCAGAATCTCGGGCCGCCCCAGCGCCTTGCAAAAGCCGCGCACGGGGACGGAGCGAGACTCAATTCCAATGCTGCAACTTTTCCCTGCGGTTGGGGGTTTCACTCAGAGCGTGAGACTGCTGGCCAGATATCGTGGTCTGCACGCACAGCCAGTGAGTGAGAGTTTCCTCCAAGCGCCCCGGAAGTGGGCGCCCACCTGTGTTACCGGACAGAGTGGCAGACAGAGCCAGAGGTCTTTGAGTGGGCGGAAAGCCCGCCTGATTATGCTAGCATCTCTGACTGACTGAGCCTTACCCAGAGCCCTGTGCTGAGTGGAAATAGAGTGGGGAGTTGCCAGCTCTTTGAGCTTCTTACTATCCAGGCAGAGGCAGCAGCAACTGCATAGCTGAATTATCAGGCTGCTAATTGAGGAAGGAATGACTAGGAGAAAGGCTCCAGGAACACGGACTCTATCACTGTCGGAGCCTATAAATGCTAATGAGCCTCAACTGCCAATGAGACTAAAGCACAATACATGACATTGCAATAGAGACTTATCAACTGCAAACCTCTACCTGAGCGTGCCAAAGGGGCAGAACCCGGAGTACAGAGTCACCGACCAGGAAGAGGGAGAGAAAAGAAAAAGCAAGAAGATAACCTCTCAAAATCAAGAATAATCTGCAGACTTTATAACCTATCCCATTTTATTATATTTGTTCATTTGTTTCTCTTATCTTTATTCTTGATACTTTTTTTCCACCTCCAATTTGGCCGATTAACTCTCTGCCAGTCTTACTCTCTCCTCTCCTTGAACTACACTACCCATAAGTGTTACATCTCCCATTATCTTTTCTCTTCTCTTCCTTTCTCTCTATGAGTGTTGCACTCCAAAACCCTTAACTCTCTCTCTCTCTCTCCTTTCTTTTTTCTTCTTTAGTGGTTCCCTCTTTTTCTCTCTCTCTCTCTTTCTTTTCTCCCTCTATATTAGTTTCTTCCTTTCTCCTTTACATCTCCTCTCATTCAAACCTCAATAACAAACAAATTATCTTATCTGGGACTCAAACTTATATGTTTGTGACATTTTGGGGGGTTTTTACTTCACCTTTTTAACTCACTAGCAGTGCTCCCATCCCTGGCTCTCCATTTTATCTAGTTCTTGTTCCACTAAATACAATAGTAATTTTTTAATTTGTCCCCCCATTTTTCCGTTTTCCTCTTATTCTTCTCATCATAACTCTTAGACAACCAACACCTAAAAGCAAATCATTTTATTCTTGACCCAAATTTTTTTCTTATTTGTTTTTTGTGGGTCCATACGCTCTGTTTTTTTCTTTTTTTCTTTTTTTCGTTTTTCTCTTTTTTCTTTTTCTTTCTTTTTTTTTTGCCCCTTTATTACTTTTCTCCAATTCAGGCCCTCCATCACAGGCATTGTTTGTTATAATTCAAAGTTCACCACAAGATTTTCTCAAAAAAGAGGGGAGAGGAGAGGAGAGGAAAAAAGAAGGGGGGGAATAATTTCCTTTTTTAAAAATTTTTATTTTATTTTATTTTTCTTTATTTAATTATTAATTTTTTTTAAAAAAACAACTCTTTTCGATTTTTCTTATTATTTTTTTAACTTTTTATTATTTATTAAATCTCATTAATACTATCAACAAAACCACCCTCAGATGTGATTAAGGAAGAGAAAATCGAATATCATGGATACTAAAGAAAGAGAGGTAACACAGCTAGATGAGGAAAAATCTATGGAGAAAAAATTTAATATATTGGAAACCTTGGAGCTAAATGACAGAGAATTCAAGATAGAAATTCTAAAAATACTCAGAGATATACAAGAAAACACAGAAAGGCAATTTAGGGAGCTCAGAAAACAACTCAATAAACACAAAGAATATATGTCCAAGGAAATTGAAACTATAAAAACAAATCAAACAGAGATAAAAAACTCAATTCACGAGCTGAAAAACGAAGTAACAAGCTTAACTAATAGAACAGGTCACATAGAAGAGAGGATTAGTGAAATAGAAGACAAGCAACTTGAGGCACAACAGAGAGAAGAAGAAAGAGACTCAAAAATTAAAAAAAATGAGATAGCCCTACAAGAATTATCTGACTCAATCAAAATGAATAACATAAGAATAATAGGTATATCAGAGGGAGAAGAGAGAGAAAATGGAATGGAGAACATACTCAAACAAATAATAGATGAGAACTTCCCAAGCCTGTGGAAAGAACTAAAGCCTCAAGTTCAAGAAGCAAACAGAACTCCAAGTTTTCTTAACCCCAACAAACCTACTTTAAGGCATATCATAATGAAATTGACACAAACCAAGAGCAAAGAAAAAATTCTCAAGGCAGCCGGGGAAAAGAAGAATAAACATATAAAGGAAGGCCCATTAGATTATCATCAAATTTCTCAGCAGAAACTCTAAAAGCTAGAAGAGAGTGGACCCCAATATTTAAAGTCCTGAAAGAGAGGAACTTTCAGCCACGAATACTATACCCATCAAAGCTATCCTTCAAATATGAAGGAGAAATAAAAACATTCACAGATACAGAAAAGATGAGGGAATTTATCATCAGAAAACTCCCACCCCAGGAATTACTAAAGGGGGTTCTCCAATCAGATACAAAGAACAAAAAAAAACAGAGCCACAAGTAAAAGCTCCAAGAAGAACACAATAAAACCAAATTTAAACTGTGACAACAACAAAAAGAAAGAGGGGGAGAAGATGGAGATTAACAGTAGCAAAGGATGATGGAGTGCAAAAGCACTCACAAAATAGTTCACTACAATGAACAGGATAGGGACCCTTTTCATTACTCAAAGGTAACCACCATTGAAAAAACCACAACAGAAGCACATGAGATAAAAAAGATAGCAACAGAGGAAAGATGTATGGAATACAACCAAATAAAAACAAAAGATAGAAAAACGAAAGAGAAGGATCAAACAAGACACAAAACTAACAGAAAGAAAGATATAAAATGGTAATAAGGAACTCACAATATCAATAATTACACTAAATGTAAATGGATTAAACTCACCAATAAAAAGGCACAGAGTAGCAGAATGGATTAAAAAAGAAAATCCAACTGTATGCTGCCTACAGGAAACTCATCTAAGTAACAAGGATAAAAACAAATTCAAAGTGAAAGGCTGGAAAACAATACTCCAAGCAAATAACATCCAAAAAAAAAGCAGGTGTAGCAATACTCATATCGGATAATGCTGACTACAAGACAGGAAAAGTACTCAGAGACAAAAATGGCCATTTCATAATGGCTAAGGGGACACTGAATCAAGAAGACATAACAAATCTTAATATATATGCACCAAACCAAGGAGCACCAAAATATATAAGACAGCTACTTATTGATCTTAAAACAAAAACACAATCATACTTGGAGACCTCAATACACCACTGACGGCTCTAGATCAGTCATCCAAAGAGAGAATCAACAAAGACATAGTGGCCTTAAACAAAACACTAGAGCACCTGGATATGATAGACATCTACAGGACATTTCATCCCAAAGTGACTGAGTATACATTTTTCTCCAGTGTACATGGATCATTCTCAAGAATTGACCATATGTTGGGCCACAAAAACAACATCAGCAAATTCAGAAAAATTGAAGTTGTACCAAGCATATTTTCTGATCATAAAGCCTTGAAACTAGAATTCAACTGCAAAAAAGAGAAAAAAAATCCCACAAAAATGTGGAAACTAAACAACATACTTTTAAAAAATGAATGGGTCAAAGAAGAAATAACTGCAGAGATCAAAAGATATATACAGACTAATGAAATTGACAATACGACATATCAGAATCTATGGGATGCAGCAAAAGCAGTAATAAGAGGGAAGTTCATATCACTTCAGGCATATATGAACAAACAAGAGAGAGCCGAAGTAAACCACTTAACTTCCCACCTTAAGGAACTAGAAAAAGAAGAACAAAGACAACCCAAAACCAGCCGAAGAAAGGAGATAATAAAAATCAGAGCAGAAATAAGTGAATTAGAGAACAGAAAAACTATAGAAAAAATTAATAGAACAAGGAGCTGGTTCTTTGAAAAGATCAACAAAATTGACAAACCCTTGGCAAGACTTACCAAGGAAAAAAGAGAAAGAACTCATATAAACAAAACGCAAAATGAAAGAGGAGAAATCACCACGGACACCGTAGATATACAAAGAATTATTGTAGAATACTATGAAAAACTTTATGCCACTAAATTCAACAACCTAGAAGAAATGGATAAATTTCTAGAACAATACAACCTTCCTAGACTGAGTCAAGAAGAAGCAGAAAGCCTAAACAGACCTATCAGTAGATGAGAAATAGAAAAAACCATTAAAAACCTCCCCAAAAATAAAAGTCCAGGCCCTGACGGCTATACAAGCGAATTTTATCAAACATTCAAAGAAGTCTTGGTTCCTATTCTACTCAAAGTCTTCCAAAAAATTGAAGAAGAAGCAATACTTCCAAACACATTTTATGAGGCCAACATAACCCTCATACCAAAACCAGGCAAGGATGGCACAAAAAAAGAAAACTACAGACCAATATCTCTAATGAATACAGATGCTAAAATACTAAACAAAATACTAGCAAATCGAATACAACAACATATTAAAAAAATAATACATCATGATCAAATGAGATTCATCCCAGAATCTCAAGGATGGTTCAACATACGTAAAACGGTTAACGTAATACACCATATCAACAAAACAAAGAACAAAAACCACATGATCTTATCAATAGACGCAGAAAAGACTTTCGTTAAAATACAACACAATTTTATGTTTAAGACACTCAACAAAATGGGTATAGAAGGAAAATATCTCAACATGATAAAGGTCATATTTGATAAACCATCAGCTAACATCATATTAAATGGCACTAAACTGAAGGCTTTCCCCCTTCAATCAGGAACAAGACAGGGTTATCCACTCTCTCCACTCTTATTTAATGTGGTACTAGAGGTTCTAGCCAGAGCAATCAGACAAGACAAAGAAATAAAAGGCATCCATATGGGAAAAGAAGAAGTAAAGGTATCACTTTTACAGATGATATGATCCTATACATCGAAAACCCCAAGAATCTACAAAAAGACTACTAGAAACAATAAGACAATACAGTAAGGTCGCAGGATACAAAATTAACATACAGAAGTCAATAGCCTTTCTATATGCCAACAATGAAACAACTGAGAAGGAACTCAAAAGAATAATCCCCTTCACGATTGCAACAAAAAAAATAAAATACTTAGGAATAAACATAACAAAGAATGTAAAGGACTTATATAATGAAAACTATAAACCATTGTTAAGGGAAATCGAAAAAGATATAATGAGATGGAAGAATACACCTTGTTCTTGGCTAGGAAGAATAAATATAATCAAGATGGCTATATTACCCAAAGCAATATACAAATTTAATGCAATTCCCATCAAACTTCCAATGACATTTTTTAAAGAAATAGAGCAAAAAATCATCAGATTTATATGGAACTATAAAAAACCCCGAATAGCCAAAGCAGTCCTAAAGAAAAGGAATGCAACTGGGGGCATTACAATACCTGACTTCAAACTCTATTATAGGGCCACGACAATCAAAACAGCATGGTATTGGCAGAAAAATAGACACTCAGACCAATGGAACAGAATAGAAAGTCCAGAAATAAAACCACATATATATAGTCAAATAATTTTTGATAAAGGGGCCAACAACACACAATGGAGAAAAGAAAGCCTCTTCAGTAAATGGTGCTGGGAAAACTGGAAAGCCACATGCAAAAGAATGAAACTGGACTATAGTCTCTCCCCCTGTACAAAAATTAACTCAAAATGGATCAAAGATCTAAACATAAGACCTGAAACAATTAAGTACATAGAAGAAGACATAGGTACTCAACTCATGGACCTGGGTTTTAAAGAGCATTTTATGAATTTGACTCCAATGGCAAGAGAAGTGAAGGCAAAAATTAATGAATGGGAGTACATCAGACTAAGAAGTTTTTGCTCAGCAAGAGAAACTGATAACAAAATAAACAGAAAGCCAACTAAATGGGAAATGATTTTTTCAAACGACAGCTCAGATAAGGGCCTAATATCCAAAATATACAAAGAACTCATAAAACTCAACAACAAACAAACAAACAATCCAATAAAAAAATGGGAAGAGGATATGAATAGACACTTCTCCCAGGAAGAAATACAAATGGCCAACAGATATATGAAAAGATGCTCATCTTCTTTAGCTATTAGAGAAATGCAAATTAAAACGGCAATGAGATACCACCTCACACCTGTTCGATCAGCTTTTATTAGCAAGACAGGTAATAGCAAATGTTGGAGAGGCTGTGGAGAAAAAAGAACCCTCATACACTGTTGGTGGGAATGTAAAGTAGTGCAACCATTATGGAAGAAAGTATGGTGGTTCCTCAAAAAACTGAAAATAGAATTACCTTATGACCCAGCAATCCCTCTACTGGGTATATATCCCAAAAACTCAGAAACATTGATACGTAAAGACACATGCAGCCCCATGTTTATTGCAGCATTGTTCACAGTGGACAGGACATGGAAACAACCAAAAATCCCATCAATAGATGACTGGATAAAGAAGATGTGGCACATATACACTATGGAATACTACTTAGCCATAAGAAATGATGACATCGGAACATTTCCAGCAAAATGGTGGGATCTTGATAACATGATACGAAGTGAAATAAGTAAATCAGAAAAAACCAGGAACTGTATTATTCCATATGTAGGTGGGACATAATAGTGAAACTAAGAGACATTGATAAGAGTGTGGTGGTTACGGGGGGGAGGGGGAATGGGAGAGGGAAAGGGGGTGGGGAGGGGCACAAAGAAACAAGATAGAAGGTGACAGAGGACAATCTGACTTTGGGTGGTGGGTATGCAACATAATTGAACGACAAGATAACCTGGACTTGTAATCTTTGAATATATGTATCCTGATTTATTGATGTCACCCCATTAAAAAATAAAATTATTAACAAAAAAATGTCTGTTCCTTTCACTACAGTTAACGTTGAAACAAGTAGCAAACAGTAACTAGTAATTCCTTTTATTTACAAGTTATAAAAGTATCTTCAAAATAGTCTTGGTTTCAACATTGATAGATGACGCACAGCACCGAAATTTGTATTTTTCCAGGTGAACTGCTCTGAGCTGTTAATCCCAAGGTGCACACGAAGTGGCAGCAGAGAAGCGCATTGGAAAACATTTCTCACAGACAATCCTGTATTTTCTTTCAAGCAAGTTTCAACTACCTGAAACCTTTGAAATGATATAAAGCATGGTTCTTATTGTCATTACACTTATTCTAGAAATCAGTAATAAAAACTAATTAAAATAACCTTCCTTTTTTAATTTAAGAAATTCACTCTGAAATAACCCTCGCTCAAAATCAAAATTCAAGGTACAAAATATTTTAAACTTAATGGAAATAAAAACTACATAAGAAAACCTATGGAGGCCCTGGCCGTTTGGCTCAGCGGTGAAGCGTTGGCCTGGCATGCGGGGGACCCAGGTTTGATTCCCGGCCAGGGCATATAGAAGAAGCACCCATTTGCTTCTCCACACCCCCTCCTTACTCTCTGTCTCTCTCTTCCCCTCCCGCAGCCAAGGCTCCATTGGAGCAAGGATGGCCCGGGCACTGGAGATGGCACCTTGGCTTCTGCCCCAGGCGCTAGAGTGGCTCTGGTTGTGGCAGAGTGATGCCCCAGAGGGGCAGAGCATCGCCCCCTGGTGCGCAGAGTGTTGCCCCTTGTGGGCGTGCCACGTGGATCCCAGTCGAGCACATGCGGGAGTCTGTCTGACTGTCTCTCCCCATTTCCAGCTTCAGAAAAAAAAATAAATAAAAAATAAAGAAAACCTATGGAAAAATGTAGTAATAAATACCTTTTTGTGGAAAAAAAAAACTAAAATACACAGCTTTTCCAACCATACTATGTAACAGGATACTAAATAAAATACAGAGAAAGTAAAAGAAAAAAATTTTCACAGCCTGAGCAGGCAGTGGCACGCTGGATACAGCATTTGACTGGAATGAGGAGGACCCAGGTTTGAGGTCCCAAGTTCGCAAGCTTGAGTGAGGGCTTATCTGGTTTGAGCAAAGCTCAGCAGCTTTAGCCCAATGGGCTCATTGGGTCGAGCAAAGGGTCATCCTGTCACCTGTAGTTCCCTGGTCAAGGAACAATGAGTGAGAAGTCAATGAACAACTAAGGTGTCACAACAAAAAACTGATGATTGATCTCTGACCTAGCACATAATAAAAAAAAATAACTCTTTACATTCCTGTCTCTCTGTCCCTATCTATCCCTCTGACTCTCTCCCTGTCTCTGTAAAAAAAAATAAAAATAAAAAAGAAATGTTCACAGAGACATTTTGGAGGGTGTATTCCATATTTCCCCATGTATAAGACTTATCTTTGTTGAAAACTGTGGGGTTAGAAAACTGGGTGCGACTTAGACAGTCATTGCAGTATTTTTAGTTGCATTTCTCGTTCATTCGCATTTGTTATCATTTTCTCAAAATATGTGCCCCCAAATTAAGGTGTGTGTTTTACAGGGAGGCTTCTTATACATGGGGAAATATGGTACTTTATAAACTTACCATTTATTTCCTCTTGGGCTGAGATTTTAAAAAACATAATTCACTCTTCTTTGCAATTTATGCTGCAAAAACAACAACAAAAAAGCCATTGACATTTTTTCTTTTATTTATTTGTTCATATTATAGGCAGGATAGAGGGGGAAAATTCAGACAGATAGTCAGAAACATCAATCTGTTTTTGTATGTGCCTTGATCCAGGAGCAAACCTATGATATTAGAGTATGGGTGTGATGCTTAAACTACTAAGCTCTCTGTTGAGAGCAAGCCATTGTCTTTTGGGGCAAAAATTCACTAGAAAAAACCACAGGTAATTAAATAATAATATGAGAATCTAACCTGCTGTGGTGACACCACCAGAAGACTTTTCTTTGCTTTTAAAATTTAGGGGCATAATCACTATTTCTAATTCTTTAGCACAACGTGCCCGCTTTCCTAACAAGCACTTTCTCTTGTTTCTCTTGTGCCATGGCAGCAGTCCAGACTGAGAGACATCCTAATTCTTTGGACATAGGAATTTATCTGAGCATTGTTCACCACATACAAGCTCCAATAGGTTGCTCACAGAACACCTCCCTGGTTCCTTGTTTCATAACTTCTATATTTTCTCAGTTTTATACCTGAAAATACACATTGCTGAAAAACCGAGACTTATGTCTCAGCTCTGCCTTCTGAGATACTGATATACTGAACCTCGCCATAATAAATCATAACTGACACCAAAGATATTGCACTACCAAATGCAGTGCTTGTTAAACTTATGATTATTTTATTTATGTATATTTTTTCTTTCTGTCTACCTCATGACAGCGTAGTATTCATAAAGAGAGAAAGTGAGTCTGTCTCATTCACTCTAGGCAATCAATGTCAAGCACAGTGCCTGGCACATAATAAAAATACATTAAGTGTTTCCTGAATGAATTAATAATTAATTATTTGCATACGTACACAGATATCTAGAAATGACAGACACTGCGGACACAGAGCGAAAGGCTCATGTGCAATGCACAGCTATGCACACAGATGTACACCAACCCAATGTACCTTAGTATATATACATAGAGAAATATAATAAGTACTCAAAGAATATGGAAAGAAAATGTTTTAATATTAACAGTAGATATATCTGTATGAAAATTTCTTGTTTTTGTGTTTATGATCATTATTCTTGCACTTCTGCAATAAGAATGCTTTTTTCATAATAAAAAAGCTGTTAAAATTCAACATACTTTTCAAATAAAAGCACATCCCGTTTTACAATACACGAAGTACATTTATATAAAAGAAGTTCAAAAAACAGAAGCTAAAAGAGTAGAATGAGAAGTCATTGAGTGTAGAGACATGAGTTCCTAGCACAGTGCCTGGTATATGATGGGCACTTTCAAATGCTTAATGAAAGCATGGCTGGAAGGAAAGAAGAAGAACCAGATGTAGCAGGAGATTTTCAGAAAAAAACAACTAAGGATACCAAAAACTTTACAAATACAACAAATTTGAATCAACGTTTATAGACAATGCTCTCAACCAAACTATTCCTTTGGACCTGTACTGAGGCGTGATTCCCAAGATGCATACGAGGTGGCAGCAGAGAAGCACATGTAACAGATAACATTAATGCACGTGTTATGGAGCAAGTTCCTACAACTTCAAAGAATGGAAATGATACTAAGTATATCTCTTACTTTCACTACAAATAACGTTGAAAGAAGTAACAAGCAGTAAGTAGAAATTCTTTATATTTACAAGTTATAAAAGTTCCTATTATATAGTCTTGGATTCAACATTGTTAGATAAAGCACAACACCCAACTAATGTATTTTTTCAGGTGAACTGATCTGAGTTGTTATTACCAAGGTGCACATGAGGTGGCAGCAGGGAAGCACACTTGGAAAACATTTACCACAGATAATCCTGTATGTTCTTTCAAGCAAGTTTCAACTACCTCTAACCTTAGAAATGATATAAAGCATGTTTCTTGTTGTCATTACACTTAATATCGTAAACAGTAATAGAAATTAACTAAAAATCTCTTTTTTGAAGGTAAGGAAATTCACTCCTAAATAACTCCCGCATCAAAATCACAATTTAAGTTTCAAAATACCTTAAAATTAATGGAAATCAAAACTACATAAGGAAACCTATGTAAAAATGTAGTGATGAATATATTTTAGGGCAAGAAAACCTTAAAATACAAAGCCTTTCTACCCATACTAAAACCCAGGATACTAAATAAAATCCAGAGAAAGTAAAAGAAAAAATGTTCACAGCCTGAGCAGGCGATGGCGCAGTGGTTCGAGCATTTGACTGGAATGCGGAGGACACAGGTTTGAGATCCCAAGGGCGCCAGCTTGAGTGTGGGATCAAATGGTTTGAGCAAAGCACACCAGCTAGAGCCCAAGGTCGCTGGATCGAGCAAGCAGTTACTCAATCAGCTGTAGTCCACTGGGCAAGGAATATATGAGTCTGGAGTCAATGAATGCGTATGGGATCACAATGAAAAACTGATAATTGATCTCTGACCTGGCACATAATAAAAACTCTCTCCATTTCTGTTCATCTGTCCTTATCTGTCCCTCTCTCTGACTCTCTCCCTGTCTTTGTAAAAGAAAGAAAAAAGAAAAATAGAAATGATCACAGAGACATTTGGAGGGTGTATAAGATATTTCCCCATGTATAAGACTCATCTTTTTTGAAAAATGTGGGGTTAGAAAACTGTGTGCGTCTTATACAGTCGTTGCAGTATTTTTTTACTTGCATTTCCCGTTTATTTGCATTTGGTATCATTTTCTCAGAATATGTGAACCCAAATTAAGGTTCGTATTATACAGGGAGACTTCTTATACATGGGAAAATATGGTCCTTTACAAACTTACAATTTATTTCTTCTTGGGGTGAGATTTTGAAAAACATAATTCATTCTGCTATGAAATTTAAGCTGCAAAAACAACAACAAAAACGCCATTTTCTTTTTTTCTTTTATTTATTTATTCATGTTAGAGACAGGATATAGGGGGGAAAAGATATACAGATAGTCACAAACATCAATCTGTTTCTGTATGTGCTTGACCGAGGACCAAACTTATGAAGTTAGCAGATGGGTGTGATACTTTAACTACTGAGCTCTCTGGTGAGACCAAATCATTGTCTTTTGGGGAAAAACTTTACTAGAGAAAACCAAAGGTTATTAAAAAATAAAATGATAATCTAGTCTGCTGTGGTGACAACACCAGAAACCTTCTCTTTGCTCTTGAAATTTAGGGGCATAATCACTATTTCTAAATGTTTAGCACAAAGTGACCCCTTTTCTAATATGCACTTTCTCTTGTGCCGTGGCAGAAGTCCAGACTGAGAGACTGCCTAAGCTTTGAACATCAGAATTTATCTGAGCATTGGTCAGCACATACAAGCTAGGTGCTTTTGCTCACAGAACACCTCCCAGGGTCTCTACTTTATAACTTTTATATTTTCTCTGTTTTATACCTGATAACACATATTGCTGTAAAACCAAGGCTAATGTCTCAGCTCTGCGTTTTGAGAAACTGATATACTGAACCTCGCCACAATAAATCAAAACTGACCCCAAAGATATTGCACTACAAAATTCAGTGCTTGTTAAAATTATGATTATTTTATTTATGTATATTTTTTCTTTCTGTCTACCCCATGAGATTGTAGTATTCATAAAGACAGAATGTGAGTCTGACTCATTCACTATAGGCAACCAGTGTCGAGCACAGTGCTTGGAACATAAAAAAAATAAAATAAGTGTTTCCTAAGTGAATGAATAAATAGTCATTTGCATACATACACAGATATCCAGAATTGACAGACACTGTGGACACAGAGAGATGTGCTCGTGTGCAATGCACATCTATGCACACAGATGTACATACACCCAAAGTACCTGAGTATATATACATAGGGAAATATAATAGGTACACAAATAATATGGAAAGAAAATGTCCTAATATTAACAGTAGATATATCTGTATGAAAATTTGTTGTTGTAGTTTTTGAGGTCATTTTTCATGCACTTTTGTAATAAGAATACAATTTATAATAAAAAAGCTGTTAAAATTCAACATAATTGTAAAATCAAAGCACATCCTATTTTACAATTCACGAAGCAGATTTATATTAAAGAAGTAAAAAAGACAGAAGTTAAAAAAGTAGGATGGGAAGACATTGAGTGCAGGGACATGAGTTCTTAGCACACTGCCTGGTATATGATGGGCTATTTCAAATGCTTTATGAAAGAATGGTTGGAAGAAAAGAAGAAAAACAAGAAGAACCGAGAGATTTTCAGAAAACAATCCACTAAGGATACACAATAAATTGCAGAAACGGCAAATTGCAATCAACGATTATAGCCAATGCTCTCTACCAAATATCCTGTGGACCTGTACTGAGGCATGATTTCAAGTATGCACACGAGGTGGCAGCTGAGAAGCACATGTAACAGAAACCATTATTGTATAAGCTATGGAGCAAGTTCCAGCTAACTGCACAAGATAGAAATGATACCAAGTATATCTCTTGCTTTCACTACAATTAATGTTGAAAGAAGTAGCAAGCAGTAACTAGAAATTCATTATATTTACAAGGTATAATAATTTCTTTTACATAGCCTTGGATTCAACATTGATAGATAACACAAAAAAACCAACTGATATATATATACCAGGTGAACTGATCCTAGCTGTTATTCTCAAGGTGCACACAAGGTGGAAGAAGAAAGTGCACTTGGAAAACATTTACCATATATAATAATGTTTGTTCTTTCAAGCAAGTTTCAACTACCTCTAACCGTAGAAATGATATAAAGCATGTTTCCTTTTTGTCGTTACACTTAATATATAAAGAGTAAGAGAAATTTACTAAAAATCCCTTTTAAGAAGGTAAAGAAATTCACTTCTACTGAACCCCTCCCCTCTAAATCACAATTCAAGTTGCAAAGTACCTTAAAAGTAATGGAAATAAAAACTACATAAGGAAATTAATGAAAAAATCTAGTGATTAATACATTTTCAGGCAAGAAAACCTTAAAATACACAGCCTTTCCACCCATACTAAGAACCAGGATACTAAATAAAATCC